>NW_006922167.1:66210-84650 GCF_000298275.1 Orycteropus afer afer
CCAACCTTCCTTCCGAGGAGTGGCTGGTGGGTTTGAACCGCCAGCCTTCTGGTTAGCAGTCAAGTGCCTTAGGCACTATGCTACCAGACCTTTAGCATAGCACCTAACTCTTCATTATACAGTTGTAAGTATGTTAACCTCAAGAAATAGAGATATATTATCTTAGTCATGTCTTTTATCTGTGGCTTCTTGTACAGTACTCAACACTTCAATGTTAATGAATATCTGAATATCAAAAATGTCTTAAGCACCCAATTTGAGCCAATATAAAATCCTGGAAATTAATATGTCATGATTCTTTCATTTGAACATTTATTAAGTGTCTACTACTGCTGCCAATTATAGGAAACCCCAAAATGAACCAGACATATTCCTTGTGTTTCAGGAAACTCATAATCTGGTGTGGGAGGAGTACCACAGAGAAGTCAAACAAGGTGAAATGTTCAATGATATAGATAAGGACCTTGATATGGGAACATAGAAAATTAAGGGACTGAGCCATAAGAATGGAACTTGTGGAAAGTGCAAGTTTCCCAAAGGAGGCTAAGTTAGGCAGGGATGAGCATTAAAGGTCTGCGTAAAAGTAGGAGGAAGATAGTACATGAATTAGTACAGGTATAAAACCCCAAACCCACTGCCATAGAGTTGATTCTTACTAATAGCAACTCTATAGGACAGAGTAGAACTGCCCCATAGGGTGTCTGAGGCTGTAAATCTTTATGGCAGCAGACTGCCTCATTTTCTCCCATGGAGTGACTGGTGGATTCGAAGCACTGACCTTTAGGTTAGCAGCTGAATGCTTTAACCACTGCACTACCAGAGCTCCTTAGTACAGGTATAGTATGTGCAAAGGAGCCCTAGTGGTGCATTGGTTAAGTGATTGGCTGCTAACTGAACCAACCAGTAGCTCTGAGGAAGAAAAACCTGGCCATCTGCTCCAGTAAAGGTGACAGCCTAGGAAACCCTATGGGATGGTTCTGCTCTGTCCTATAGTAGAGAGCAGCTATAACTAGGAGAGAGAATTGACTCATCTACACACAACAACATGTTGTTGTTGTTGTTATGTGCCGTCGAGTCAGACCTGACTCATAGCGACCCCTCCTTGGGTTTCCGAGGCAGTATCACTATGGAAGTAGGATTGCCCAACCTTCCTTCCGAGGAGTGGCTGGTGGGTTTGAACCGCCAGCCTTCTGGTTAGCAATCAAGTGCCTTAGGCACTATGCTACCAGAGATCCTACACACAACAACATGGTATGTGCAAAAAGCTCAAAGCAGCTCAGTTTTGCTGAAGCATTGAGAGAAGGAGAGAGAAGAAATGAAGCTAGGGATGTAAACAGGGGTTTGCTTGGTATGATATCCTTTGTGCTGACAACTGGGAGCCAGTATGGGATACAAATTATTGCTCTCGTAGTTGTTGGGGAGGCCAGTGGGGCGAGTGAATCTGCAATGATGCAAAATGTAACTGAGTGATGGAAATGAAGGGTTTGGACATTCTTCCACATGTCTAGAGTAGATCATGCACCCTCAATGTTCTTTCTTCGACTGCAAAATTTATTAGTTTAATTATCTATTCAATTAACTTAAAACAATTATACTTTTTTTGTCATATCTTGTTTGCCTTTTATTTTGGCAGTTCAGGTTTTTATGCAACTTGACAGTTTTCGTTCTGAGCATGGAGGAATATTTGCCAACAAAAGTGACACAAATGGTATTTCTTTCAAAACCATGATATTTTGCTCCTGTGACATATGTTTCTTTTAAGCAGAATAACATCCAAACCTTTCAGCTGCCAGTGAGATCCTGAAACTAAATATCCCAAGTGTTTCAGAGCCTGTAGGAATCTTGTAATACTGTAGTCAGTGGAAAGGCAGAGGAAAGAGGAGGGAATCCCTCTTCTTCAACAAGAAATTGAGCCCAAAGGGACACTTGCATTTAGATTATAATATATATATATATATATATATATCTTAGGACCTGAAATGTTTGTTCTGAGATGATGATAAACTACTTGCCCTGAGTCAGTTCCAACTCATGGTGACCCAATGTATGTCAGAGCCAAGTTGTGCTCCAAAGGGTTTTCAGTGGCTGTAGGTTTTTAATTTTTGGACTATCCCTCTTCCTGAAATGCTTTCATGATTTCTACATAACCTAATTTAATAACACTTGTTGTTGTTAGCTGCCATGAGTTGCCCCCTGACTCATGGCGACTCCATGCACAATGGGATCAGACCATTGTGATCCATCAGATCTACCTCAAATATCAATGAAAAGTCTTCCTCCAAAGTCAGTATTTGTAATACCAGCCACTTCTTCCTCTATTTCTGCTAACTTTACTACTATTCTTATGGTGTTGAAACATCAGTGTCCTCTTTGATGCTTCTTTACTCCAAATCCCCTGAATTGTCCCTCCATCTCCTCCGTTTTCCACTCCTTACTGTTCTGGTTAGGATCTGACACCTGGATTACTGTGGCAATTTCTTAACTGATTCTCCCATACTTTTCTCATCACCTGCTCCTTGCTTCAAGTTTCCTAAGAGTTCTTTTGATCTATAATGACCCAAGTAACTTGGAGCAATTGAAATTTTTTTGCAGAGTAAAAAAAAATAGCTTTTGTAATATTTGTAGAGTGTTTTATCACTGACAGAAAGGTTTTCATATACATCATCTCTTTACCTTAACCATAATCTCCATTTCATAGACAAAGAAACTGAGGCTCAGAGGTAACTTGTTTAATTCATGAGCTCTCCCTGTTGGCCTAGAATGTCTTCCCATGCGAATCTAACTCTCCATCCTTGAATCTCATTGGCCTTTTCAAAGTCTGTTATCTTTTAAATTGACATTTAAGTGTATCTGCATAATCTTCATCTCATCTGAGGTGTTCTTTCCTAATCTGGACATTAATTTCTGTGTCCATATTGGTTTATTGGCTTGAACTGTTTTTGCACTTTTAATGATCGATTTTTAAACTCAGTTATGCTATCCTTTCAACTAGATAGTTGTTTAGAGATTGAATATTGTCTTATTCCTTTTCATGTTTTCCACAGCACCTAACAGTAAAATTGGTGAAAGCTGGAACATGTATAGGGCAGAAAGCTGTTAGAGAAGGAAATCTCAAATACTTTCCACTAAAACAAGAGATGTAAAAAGTGCTATGACTACATTCTGTCAAAGATGGAAAGCCTGTGGGACCCCCCAAAAAAACCAAGACAATCCTGTTGAGATCTGGCTCTCACAGTTTTCACTATACATAATTGTCATATAGATGACCTTCATATGTTAGTGGATTAAATTTATAATTAAAACCTGGGCTTAAAGTTTGGTGAGTGTTTCCAGGGTTGCTGTTGTTGCTAGGTGCAGTTGAATTGGTTCCTTCCTACTGATAGCAATCCTGTGTACAACAGAATGAAACATTGCCCAATCCTAGTCCATGCTCACAATCATTGCTATACCTGATCCTATCGTTGCAGCTCTGGTAGCATAGTGGCTAAGGCACTTGACTGCTAACCAGAAGGCTGGCAGTTCAAATCCACCAGCCACTCCTCGGAAAGAAGGTTGGGCAATCCTACTTCCATAGTGATACTGCCTCGGAAACCCAAGGAGGGGTCGCTATGAGTCGGGGCCGACTCCACGGCAAATAACAACAACATCGTTGCAGCCACTGTGTCAATCCATCTCTTGAGGGTCTTTCCATTTTCCACTGACCCTCTACTTTACCAAGCATGATGTCCTTGTCCAGGGACTGGTCCTTTCTGACAACATGACCAAAGTATGTGAGATGAAGTCTGGCCATTCCCACTTTTAAGGAACATCCTGGCTGTACGTCTTCCAGGACAGATTTGTTTGTTCTTCTGGGAGTCCAAAGTATTTTCAATATTCTTCACTAATGGTACAATTCAAATGCCTCAATTCTTATTCAGTCTTCCTTATTCACTGCCCAGCTTTCACATGCATGCCTGTGAAGTTATCAAGACCTTCTTCCTAGTCCTTCTTAGTCTGAAGGCTCCACTGAAATCTGCCCACATGGGTAACCCTGCAAGTATTTGAAATATCGATGGCATAGCTTCCAGCCTCACAGCAACATGCAAGCCCCCACAGTACGACAAACTACAGATGAGCAGTGGATTACCAGGATTAAAATTTCTCATGTAGAGTCTTCTGTACCACAAAGAATAGTTAAAAAAAAAGGGGGGGGGTTCTCTCTGAAAGAGTATGGAATCAACTAGATAGAGTCACATACCAAACACCATTAACCAAAAACAAAATGAGAAGTATTTCAGGAATTCAACTCTAGCAGAGGAAGGAAAACTAATACAGGTTATACACACACTTCACTTCAGGGAGTGTGTCCCAAAGATTTACAGCTTACAGACATTTCTTATCTCCAGGTAACAGGGAATTAGGCCAGAGAGGTATCTAAGTATCAGATAAGAAAACACCATCCTAAGGGTTAAGCAGCTTGCTTCACATCAGAGTCAGGTAGCAGAAGAGTCAGGACTTGAAACCCAAAATGTGCAGACATTTTAATGTGCATTTTTGGATTCTATTATGTGTAAAACACAGCCTTAGGGTGGGAATGACGTGCAGAGAAAAGTGTAAGGTACTATTTCTGCCCTTGAAAAGCTTGCAATATAAGAAACAGATGCATATACTTGTTCACAAGTTAAACCCCTAAACGTGATCATCTCCAGGGGCTAGAAAGACACATGAGAGAAATGGCCTGCCCAAACGGAGCCACCTAAGCAATTGTAACAGATGCTATACAGGATGTCCTGACAAGCTACAAAGGAGAACAAAGTTGAGACTTGTCAAGTCTACCCCAACAGGCGTACAGTAGGAAAGGCTTCATAAAGGAATGGAGATTTGAAAGAAGAATGAGTGTTCTCTAGGAAAAGTGGATGTGGAACGGAATTTGTTTCTAATGGCAGAAGGATTCTGAAGAAATGCTTTCAATGTAGGGAAAAGAAACCTTATCGTGACCCTGTAAGACAGAGTTGAACTGCCTCGTAAGATTTTCAAGGCTGTAATCTTCATGGGAGCAGATTGTCAGATTTTTCTCCCATGGAGCAGCTGGTGGGTTTGGACCATCAGCCTTTCAAAGGTTAGCAACCAAGCACTTAACCACTGCGATGCTGGGGCTCCTTAAGGTAGATAAAGGCCATAAAAAACAATAACTGAAACAAAAAAACCAAATCTGTTGTCCTAAAGTCAATTTTGACTCATGACAACTTCATGTATTTCAGAGCAGAACTTTGCTCCATAGGGGTTTATTCTTAAAAAAATTTTATTGGGGTAAAATATATATAACAAAAGTTTTGTCTTTTTAAACCATTTTTACATGTCCAATTCACTGATATTAATTAAATTCACCATGTTGTGCAATCATTACCACACCACACTTAGTTTCCAAAAGTCTTTCATTACCCCAAACAGAAACTCAGTATCCCGTAAGCAGTAACTCCCCACTCCCTTCATTAATTACCCAGCTTTTGTATGCATACATGGAAATTGAAAATACCATGGCATGGGTCGGGTATATCTTAGTCTTCAAAGTGACATCTTTGCTTTTTAACACCTTAAAGAAGTCTTTTGAAGCAGATTTGCCCAATGCAATATGCCAGTTGATATCCTGACTGCTGCTTCCATGGATGTTGACTGTGGATCCAAGTAAAAGGAAATCCTGACAACTTCCATCTTTCCTTTGTTCATAGTGATATTGCTTATTGGTCCAGTTGTGTGGATTTTCGTGTTCTTTACATTGAGATATAATCCACACTGAAGGTGATAGTCTTTGATCTTCATCAGTGAGGGCTTTAAGTCATCTTCACTTTCAGCAAGCAAGGTAGTGTCATCTGCATATCACAGGTTGGTAATGAGTCTTCCTCTAATCCTGATATCGCATTCTTCTTCATATAGTTCATCTTCTTAGGTTATTTTCTCAGCATAAACATTGAATAAATATGGTGAAACGATATAACCCTAATGTACACCTTTCCTGATTTTACACCATACAGTATCCCCTTTTTCTGTTGGAACAACTGCCTCTTGGTCTTTGTACAGGATCCTCATAAACACAATTAAGTGTTCTGGAATTCCCATTCTTCAAAACATTATTTATAATTTGTTATGATCCACTCAGTCTAAGACCTTTGCATACTCAAAAAGAATTGATGCCTTTGAATTATGGTATTGGCAAAGAATATTGAATATACCAGGGACAGCCAAAAGAATGAACAAATCTGTCTTGGAAGAAGTACAGCCAGAATGCTCCTTAGAAGCAAGGACTTTATCTCACTTACTTTGGACATACTATTAGGAGGGAATAATCCCTAAAGAAGGATATCATGCTTCACAAAGTAGAGGGTCAGCCAAAAAGAGGAAGACCCTAAATAAGATGGCTGCAACGATGGGCTCAAACATAGCAACCACTGGCACAGGACTGGACAGTGTTTCATTCTGTTGTACACAGGGTTGCTGTAAGTCAGAATCAACTTGATGGTATGTACAACAACCCTTCTCCCCTCAGCCCCTGGTAACCACTAACAAACTTTTTTCTCTATGTACTTGCCTATTCTAGATATTCCATATAAGTGGGATCATACAATATTTGTCTTTTTGTGTCTAACTTATTTCAGTCAGCATGTTTTCAAGGTTCATCTGTGTCATAGCATGTATCATAAATGCATTTCTCTTTATGCCTGAGTAATGTTCCCTTGTATGTACATACCACACTTTGTTTATCTACTCATCTGATGGTGGGTAAATAATGCTCCAGTGACCATAGGTTACAAGTATCTATTTGAGTTCCTTTCAAGTCTTTTGAAAATATCCCTAGGAGTTGAACTTCTGGGTCATATGGTATTTCTAAGTTAATCAGACAAATGAGCTCTGGTAGCATAGTGCCTAAGGCACTTGAGTGCTAATCAGAAGGCTGGTGGTTCAAACCCACCAGCCACTCCTCAGAAGGAAGGTTGGGCAATCTACTTCCGTAGTGATACTGCCTTGGCAACATAAGGAGGGGTTGCTATGAGTCGGGGCCGACTCGAGGGCACATGACAACAACAACATAAGGTAGCTAAAGAGCACTGGTGGTGCAATGGTTAAATGCTTGGCTGCTCACTGAAGGTTGAAAGTTTGACTCCACCAGCTGCTCTGTGGGTAAATGATGTGGCAGTCTGCTTCCATAAAGATTCCTGAAAACCTAGAGGGCAGTTCTACTGTCCTACAGTGTTGCTATGAGTCAGAATTGACTCAATGGTAATGAATTTGGTTTATGGGTTTTGGTAAATGGTGACCTAACTTTTGTGTTTGGAGGAATGCTGAAATGTTGCTTTATAGAAACTAGGATTTTGCTGTGGAGAGCCTCTGTGTTCTACATTCCACAATTTCTTACTTGTCCCCTTTTCTATATGGCTGCCTCATCCTTCCCAGGAGACTTTCCTCTTTGAGGCTAATTGAGTCCAAATAGTTGTCTCCTTTCACCCTCTCTCTGGCTCTCCTTAGTGATAAGGGAAGTGATTTTTTTTTTTTTTTACTGAGATGACAGAAGTCTCACACTCACTAGTCCACATAGTTCAGTTGAGTAAGATAGTTGAAGTTCATGCTCACACATGATCATTTTCTCTCAGTGGAATCTAAATTCCATCACATTTAATGAGTTAGGCTGGATAACCCCGACAGACATGCTCTGAGTTGACAAAAGGTAAACAGAGGGAGGAGATGAAAGTTGAAGAGCACCATTAGTGCGTGCCACTACCCTGTGGCCTCTGCCTATGCTCAGAGTCTTCCTAAGTGGAAATAAGTCTGGGATGAGGAAGCAGAGCCCATTCCCAGTATTTCTCAAGCTAACTGAATCACGCTTGGATCAGAGAGAAGGGTGGAAACTGCAGGGTAGGGTTAGGTTACAACAAGCAGGTTGAGGAGCTGGAATGAGTTCTCAGAGCAGAAGCAGATGAAGAGGATATTGGTTGGTGTCTCATCTTTGATTGCTAAACCAACTGAAACAAGGATACAAGAGTGGAAGATGGATCAAAGTATTTCTTTACCAGACAAGAAAGTATTGGTGATCATTACTTGGACCACAGGCCAATATGCCTTTTATTCTTTCCCTCAAAATGTCGACTTTGGCAAGGGTGCAGAGGGAGTTTTTGCAGAGTACTCATTATGTAGCTCCATAGGGTTGCCAGTGATTATGATTCTTCAGAAGTAGACTGCCAAGCCTTTCTTCCCAGGTACCACTGGGTGGATTCAAACCACCAACTTCTCAGTTAGTAACTAAGTGCTTAAGTGTTTCCATCACCCAGGGACCTGAGATAGGCCACACTTCCTTTTAAACTAAAAGTAAAGCTTATGATGGAAGCCATTGAATTTTTTTTTCTAAATTGTGATTTGATGAAAGTTTACAGAGCAAATTCACTTTCCATACAGCAGTTCACATACACTTTGTCTCATGACATTGACTACAATTTACCACAATGCAACAGCTCCCCTCCTACTTCCTCCTGATAGTTACCTCTTCCCTGTGTCCATCCCTCCATGCACTACTGTCCCCTGAGCTGTATCCCTGTGCAGAAACAGCCCTTCTTTCTCCCATGATTGTTATCTCCAAGGAGTGTATCTACCTCAGAAAAATGTTCAACTCATATGCCTGTCTTTTGTTTGTCTGGAAGCCACAGGTCTGCGTTCAATTCCAGATCTGAAGGGCAGCTAGGGGCCATAGTCTCAGTGGTTCCACCAGGCTCTATCGGACCAGCAAACCTGGTCCACCAACCCCCTTTTTTTATCCAAATGATTTTGAGTTTTATTCCACATTGTTCCCTCTCTCTATCCAGGATCTCCTACATAGATCACCCTCCGAGTGATTGACAGTGGTAGCTGGGCACCATCTCATTCTTCCGGTCTCACAGTCATATAGGCTGCAGATCATGTGATGCACCAGTTTCTTGGACTAATTGTTTCCATGAATCTTTGGTTTTCTTCATTCTTCTTTGCTCTGGACGAGGAGAGACCCATCGTTGCATCTAGATGGCTGCTTGCAAGCTTTTAAGATCCCAGTCGCTACTTGCCAAAGTAGGAGGTGGAACAATGTTTTGTGTAGTATGTTATGCCAATTGAGCTTGATGTCCCCTGCAACTGTGGTCCCAAACCCAACCATTGAAATATTTTTGAATAGCAATGTGACAAAACTGCTTTTGCATTTTTAATACAAGGCAGAAAAAAATATAAGTGTTGTAATTAGAGGAATAAATAATGTCTAACAATAGAGCATAGAGGAAGCTCCTGGAAATGTGACCTTTTCCTATTTATTTTTAACTCTGAATTTTAAAATAGATGGTAGGTATACAGCTCTACAGTTAAAAATCTTCCTCTTATATTTGCCAGCCACAAATTCACCCCACATAGTCTCTGGATAGTGAAAGTGGTTAAGATCCCCACTACTAGACAAAAGGTTTGCAGTTCAAACACACGTAGAGATGCCTTGGTTATTGAATTCAGCCTGGTGTCAGAATTGATTCGACAGCAACCAGTAACAACTTACCTAACATCTTTAGCCATTCATCCCTATCCCTAGGTAACTACTGTAATTAGTTTCTTTTGGATCCTTTCACTATTTCTTTGTATCTAGACAAACATAGAACACTTTTATTTTATTCATCCCTCCTTGATTTTATCACTTAATAGATCTTGGTGATATTTCCATACCATAGAGTGCTTCCTCATTCTTTCTTTTTAATAGCTGCAGAATATTATGTGAATAATGAATAATTTATTTAACCAGTTCCTTGCAAATGGGCATGTGATTTATTTCCATCTGCTGATATCACAAACAATGCTACAAATGTACATTTGTCATCTCACATGTATGCAAGTACTTCTGTGGGACTTGGAATTCTTAGGCCAACTATATATACATTTGGAATTTGGATAGGTACTGTACAATTGTCCTCTTTATGATTTTCTTATTTTTCTGATACTTTTATTCTCTAGAGTGTAGGTTTCTTTAGGGCAGGAAATATATCTTATTCATCTTTACTTTCTTGAGCCTATCTACCAAAAAAACAAATTTGCTGTAGAGTCGATTTTGACTCATGATGAATCCATGTGTTACAGAGTAGAACTGCTCCATATGGTTTTCTTGGCCATAATCTTAACACAAGCAGATTGCCAGGCCTTTGTTCCACAGAGCCACTGTGTGGGTTGAAATTGCCAACCTTTAGGTTAGTAGTCAAAGGCAAACTGTTTGCACCACCCAGGGACCTTCAGACCCTCTGTTGTTGTTATGTGCCATTGAGTTGGACCCGACTCATAGTGAGTACTTAATATATGGTTATTGAATTAAGACACAAATGGAAAAGGAATGAAGGTGATGTCCTTCAAAAGGGAAAAAATTATTAGTGAGATATAATCAGTTACTCTTAGTCCCTTACAAACATTCATGGCAAACAGAATGAAGAAAAGCCTCACTCCAGAATATTCTCACCATATCCTGAGATCCAAGCGGATAGTTTTACCAAGTGGATAGTTTTGACAAGAATATACCACAAATGGGATGGCCTTAACACAAATGGGATGGCCTTAACACACAGGAGTTTATTTTTACAATTTGGAGGCTTTAAGTCTGAGTTCAAGGTGCCAGGCTCTAGGGGCTGGGTGAAAGCCCCTCAACCTTGGGCTTCAGCTCTACCTTCTGCTCCTTGGCCCACTGAAGCTGGAGGCTTTTCTTCACTCTGCTGCTGGCTGCTGAGGCTGACAAGCCCAAGGCTGACAAGTAAAAAGGCATAGTCCCGATATTACCAAACCACACTTCAAGCCATTAATTCAAGTCCATTAGAAGTACCAAGATCGGCAGAGCATGGCAGGCTGCTGAACAATGACTCAGCTACATGCAAGGTTCAAGCATGCCATGAATTAGAGACTGTTCCTCAAGACTTCTCTTTATATACAGGAAGCAGACCACATCCCTAAGGCAGCTTACTCAACTACTCACAGTAGATTCTACCATGGAGTTGATTGCCAATCTCATCATGGGGAATACTACACCCAGCTGCCCAGCTACTCAACCAGGCCCAGCCAAGTTGACACACAAAGTTAACTACCACATATATATAAATTTTTATTGTGATTTGGGTGAAAATGTACAGACAAAATTCATTTTCCATATAGCAGTTTATGTACATTTTGTTTCATGACATTGACTGCAATTCTCCACTTCTTCCTTGTAATTACCTCTTCCCTGTGTCCTTCTTTCCTATGCATTCCTGCCCCCTGAGCTACCTCCCTTTGCAAATACTGCCCTTCTGTTTTTCCCATGATTGATCATTCCAAGGAGTATATCTACCTAGTGTAAATGTTCACCCAATATGCCTGTCTATTGTTTGGCTGAAAGCCATGGGAGTGAATGCAATTCCAGACCTCTAGGGTAACTAGGAGGAGCTCTGGTAGTGTAGTGCCTAAGGCACTAGACTGCTAACCAGAAGGTTGGCGGTTCAAACCCAACAGCCACTCCTCGGAAGGAAGGTTGGGCAATCTACTTCTGTAGTGATACTGCCTTGGAAACCCAAGAAGGGGTCACTATGAGTTGGGTCTGACTCGATGGCAAATAACAATAACAGGGTAACCAGCAGCCATAGTCTCGGGGGTACTACCAGGTTCTATCAGACCAGTAAACCTGGTCTTTATGATTTTGAGTTTTGTTCCACAATTCCTTCCCACTCTATCCAGGATCTCCTGCATTGATCCTTTTCCAAGTGGTTGACAGTGGTAGTTGGGCACCATCTAGTTCTTCTGGTCTCATGGTCATATCAGCTGATATTCACATGGTCCACTAGTTCCTTGGACTAATTGCATCCATGCATCTTTGGTTTTCTTCTTTGCTCTGGACAAGGAGAAACCCATTGTTGCATCTTGATGGCCTCTTACAAGCTTTGAAGACCCCAGTTGTTGCTACTCACCAAAGTAGGATGTAGAGAAATGTTTTTGTGTAGTATGTTAAACCAATTGAGCTTGATGCGCCCTGCAACCATGGTTCTGAGCCCACAGGTCCAACTACTTGCTCTGTCAGGGTGGTTGGCTATGAATAAGAAGTAATCAAAATTTAGCCTCTTGTTAGCTCTATTAAGGAGCTCTGGTGGCATAGTGCCTAAGGCATTTGACTGCTAACCAGAAGATTGGGGGTTCAAACCCATCAGCCATTCTGTGGAAGAAAGGCTGGGTAATCTACTTCCATAAAGATTTACTACCTTAGAAACCCAAAGGGGGTTGCTATGAGTTAAGAGTTGACTCAATGGCAGTGAGTTTGGTTTTGGTTTTTGGTTAGCTCTGTTGGATATATGGACATTCTTATTGCATATGCAAATACATATATAGAAATATTGTCTGCAAACCTTATATATTTTTACATATATTTTAGAAAACACCATTTATTATTAAATTTTAGAGTGCTTAAAATATTAGTTTCACCATCTCATCTTTTTCAAAGGAAAAAAAAAATCACAACATAATAGTCTTAATAGTCCAATGGAAGGCAGCTCTGGTGATGTAGTGCCTAAGGCATTTGACTGCTAACCAGATGGCTGGAGGTTCAAACCTACCAGCCACTCCTTGGAAGGAAGGTTGGGCAATCTACTTCCTTAGTGATATCGCCTCAGAAACCCAAGGAGGGGTCGCTAAGTTGGATCCTACTCGACTGCAGTGAGGTTTTTTTTTTTTTCTCCAATGGAAACAGCAGTGTTAATTCTTTTAAATATATATTTTATGTCACTTTAAGGTTATGATTTTGGTTCAAAATCACTTTTAAGTAGCCTAGAATTTCTTTATGAATACTGCCTCAAATCAGTCCTTGTGACAATGGTGACACATACTAGTAGCTTCCCTCTTTTGTAGCTCGGAAGGACTGAGTCACAGAGGGTTCTAGTGACTGGTTGACGTTACTGTGTTAGCAAGGAGCAGACCCTGGCATTTCTGACCATATTTGCAGAAGTAGGCACACAAGCAAGCGCAACGATGAAGACGGGGACTTTTCCAGGTTTTCTGAATAAACTTCATTTTCTCTCATCAAAATTTACCCAAAGCATGTGACCCTTGTGTTTCTAAAACAATGTATTCATATCAAAATACTTTTCTTTTAAAGACTATGTGACTTTAAAAGGTTAAAAGAAAATTTAATCTTTGCCTACTTAGGTTTTCTTTTAGTGCTTGCTTTCACATTGCACAATAATTGCACTAAGGTGCTCTGGTGGTGCAGTGCCTGAGACATTTGACTACTAACCAGAAGGTTGGTGGTTCAGACCCACCAGCTACTCTGCAGAAGGAAGACTAGGCAATCTACTTCGGTAAAGATTTACCACCTTGGAAACCCAAAGGGGGTCACTGTGAGTCGGAATCAGCTCGATGGCAGTGAGATTGCTTTTTTTTTTTCCTTTAATTACTACTCCACTCTCAAAAAAGTTATCGATATAAGTTCACAAATACTAATTACCATAATATTGTAGCTAAAGCAGAAAATTTGACAAAATCAGAGACTGTAAAAATACCAGCAGCAATGAAAACAATAGCGCGTGCTTGCAACATGCATGCAGATGAAACCACAGGATTTAAAGCATCTTTGTGATTGGGTCATAATGATAGCTCTGACTGGAGGGCATTATATTGTTCAAAAAGTAAATTACCATACGTAGAGTTTTAGCCTTGTAGGTATATTGATACATGTGAACTGGACTTACCAAAAATTTTTTGCTGTTACAACTAACTATAGGGATAGATTTATAAAACTATAGATAGTAATTCTGGTGGCATCCCCTCTGACAGTGTCAGTGGTTGCAGTCCACAGCCCCAGCAGCTCCCTGGTTATATCCCTGGGCAGTCCTGATATCACTTCAACACAGATCTGTTCATGGACCTTCAATTCACATCTTCAATTCACAATCAGGAGGCAGTAATACATTAGAGAGGAAGAAGAGACCCAGATATTTCTATCCTCTAGGAGCTCTGGTAGTGTAGTGCCTAAGGCATTTGACTGCTAACCAGAAGGTTGGTGGTTCAAACCCACCAGCCACTCCTCAGAAGGAAGATGGGACAATCTACTTCCATAGTGATACTGCCTCAGAAACCCAAGGAGGGGTCGCTATGAGTCGGGTCCGACTCGACGGCACATAACAACAACATGGCTGACAGTTCGTTCCGTTGGTTACAACCATTTTAAGCCCCAATGTCCTCAATTGTTAATCAAGAATGTGAAATTTTTATTTAGATTTTTCTCAGCAGCTATTATAACCCAAACAAGGTTTGATGACTCATACTTGCTATTTCTGGAAGTCTCCAAACAGTATATTGGCACACAAATTCAAATATAATTTTGAAATGAATTGTTGAAAAAATTTGAGGAGGAAAGAAAGGTAGAAACCATGAAAAGAAAGAAATGTCATAACAGTATGTAGGGATGGGCTTAGAGTGGCCCATGAACTTCCTGACATTTTATGGAAAATCCTGTATGTGTTCATGTATGTGTATTTTTCTGGGAAGTTTCATTCTTTAGGTTTTCTGAAACCTTTTCTCCCAAATTGAAACTAAAGGTACCATATTTATCTAAGTGCGACATAGATAGATCTATTCATTTCTATTCCTTCCTCCTCTTCCCTCTCCTCCTCACTCAATTGAATCATTTGGTCAAAAGGTCCTCTGGTAGAAAATACTTGGAAACAATTTTTACATTCCTGATTTTTATTTTTTTACCTTTCTATTACCTAAAATTCTTTATATGGCTTTAGAATGGCTGCCCCTGGTTTCTTTCTTTGTTTTTTTGTAAAAGGACTAAATCATGTTTTGTATCAAAATGATATTTTATGTTTTATTTGGGTTTAAATTTGCATTCCTTGGGCAATTAAATTCAAATGGCTTCTACAGAAGAACTTACTCTGTTTCATGTTCTTTATGTTTTAATATTCTCTACCTCAATCTGTATAGATTTTCCATATATTATTAACACTCTTTAGTCATCGAAGTCCTAACATAAGATATTCAAGGAGCTCTGGTGGCATAGTGGGTAAGGCATTTGGATGTTAACCAGAAGGTTGGTGTTTCAAGCCCAGCAGCTACACCGTGGGAGAAAGATGAGTCAATCCACTTCTGTAAAGATTTACAGCCTTGTAAACCCAATGGTGGTGTAGTGCCTAAAGCACTTGACTGCCAACCACAAGGCTGGTGGTTCAAAGCCGGAAGGAAGGATGGCAATCTTCCGTAGTGATACAGCCTCGGCAACCCAAGAAGGGGTTGCTATGAGTTGGGTCAGACTCGATGGCACATAACAACAACAACAAAACCCAATGGGAGTTGCTATGAGTCGGATTTGACTGATGGCAGTGGGTTTGTTTGTGTGAAATTATTTAGGCTTTGAGATCACATGGCTGTACCCACTGCCATTGAGTTGTATCCCACTGACTGGTGGGTTTGAACCGCCAGCCTTCTGGTGAGCAGTCAAATGCCTTAGGCACTATGCCACCAGAGCTGCTAATAGAATTAGTTGTTATCATCTGCAAAAATCAAAATTTGGGCAATTCCCCAGTAACTGGCTTTGACAGGTCAGAACTATAAACAAATGACTTCCAGAGCATTCAGCTCTACTGGTGCAGCCAGCAAAGTCACCTTCAGATGTTTTATTCTGTGTTTGCCTTCCAAACACTCTTCCTAGGAAGCTCGATAGTTCTGCTTTCTTCCTTTAACTAGAAAATCTGGTGCTTTCAGGGCACCTATTGACATATTGAGTTCTTATTAAATATGTTTTAAAATGAATGAGTGTAGCTATTTTTAACAATAATAATACTGTTACAGATGTAAAATTTTGAAAATATTGTGGTTTAAAGCATTCTCTCATATATTATCTCATTTATTTCTCCCTACAACTCAGCAAAGTAGGCATTTCCATCCCATTTTTCAAATCAGGAATCTTCAAACCCCAAGTCATCTACTGGACCTGGCAGAGACTGAAGCTGAACTTTAGAATCTGGGCTGGCCCCAAAACAAGCACGTCTCTTATTTTTTTTCTTAAGCTTCAGCTAAAGACAAATTGGAAACTCCCGAACAATTAACTGATAGTTACTATTGAGTTGATTCTACTTCGTGATGACTGCAGGCCTGTCTGAGTGGAACTGTGCCTCGTGGGGTTTCAATGGCTTATTTTCAGAAGGACATCACCAGGCCCTTCTTCCTAGGCCTCTGGCTGGACTTGAACCTCCAACTTTTTGGTTTTAATCGTGTGCATCATCCAGGGACTCCCTGAATCAATAGATATTGAAAAGCTTGGTATAGAATAAAACTCTTAGACCAGCCCTTGTTTAGCATTTTTCTTTCTTCTCCTTTTTTTAATGCCATGGTCCTCTTGGAAGTTTAGTGAGACCTATGGAGCTTTCTCTAAACAATATTATAAATGCATATAGTAAAAATATATAGAGACAGACGTATAAAGTGAGTAATAACACCCGGGAGGAATGTAATCCTCACAAAAATCAACCATATGGTACCAAAGGAGCATTTCCCCAAAAACAAAACTCAGAAAGTAGGAAGGAGCAGGAAAGAAGGGCGAATGGAAATCAGAACCATGGGAGGAATTGGGAAGAGAACTGTTCTATTGAAGGGATTGCAACGAATGTCATAAAACAAAAAATACATAAATTGCTGAATGGAACACTAATTTTCTCTATAAACTTTACCCAAACCACAATAATAAATACCATTAAAAGAAAACCAAATATATTAAAATGTAGTCAACAAAATATTTTCAAAATTTGTAATAAATGCTCTGCTTCTTTATTAAGACATTAACTGTTGAGATCAGCAGATGGACGTGACATCTATTGTAATTTTGAAATAGTGAAAGCACAAGTGGATTTCAAGGCATCATCAAGAACTGTAAAAGGATGTGAAATGTTGATAATTTTTATTGGTGGCAAAGTCACAGGTACTGCTAATACTAACAGTTGTGATTTGTTGTCTAGATTTATAAATAAAGGAAATGTTACATTTCATTTCAGAAAACATTGAAAATATAAATGCAGTCCCCCCCCCCCCATGGATGCCTGAAGTCTGTGCCCTGGAAATGAGGATCTGTTTCAGACATACAGGCCATGGAAACATGCTTACAGAAGGAGACAGATTTCTGTGTTTTTTTTTTCTCTCTAAATGATGAGAAGAATTGCACGTACCTTCTAAGGTCTCACACTGGACTAGGTTGATGTAGTCCCGCTGGGTCAGGAGGCTGGCTTTGCATCCTCGTACCAGGCCCTCCAGGTAGCCATGGTCTGTGTTAAAGTACAGCTCTGAGCTTTCAAACATGGAGAAAGAGATCTCAACCAATTTAGGCTGAAACACACCTGTAGTCCTGGTCAACCTTGAAGACTTGTACTAGTCTGGAAAGAGTGCTGGTAGTTAACAGGCAGAACAAGCAGTAGGTCAGCTGATAGTCAGGATACTCATGACTAGTTTCCTCCAGTTTCAGTGGCTTTCAGCACAGCAGATCCTGTTTTTATAACAACAGTGAATCAGCCAGATAACCTATCTACCAGGAGGCAAACCCCTACCAGTGGAAGGACACTGACTCAGAGGGAGGGAGGGTCAGGGCTCAACTCCATTCTCTCCCAGAGCAACTGACCCCTGCCTAACCTTACAGTTGACTGTTTTATAAACATTTCTTTCCCCACCCAAGCTTTTACCTAAATTCAAATGCTAATTGTAAATTACACTTGTCCTAAATTTCTTGAGGACAATTAATATGAAAAAAGACCCCGTTCTGAAATCTTAAATGTGAACTTTTTGTGTGTAGATCATATTTGAGCAGTTTGAAAAATCTTGAGATGTTAATTCTGAAACACAGTTGTTTGGAAAACAAATGGTTAGTAATGTTTTAAAACTGCCAAAGGCTGGGAGCTGCTTCCCACTCAATAAGACTGTTTTGTAAAAAACAATCCTGGAAACAGAAACTATCATTTTATAATAATAAACCACTGCATTTGTAAAATTTGACAATTTACAAGGCACTCTTCATTTTCTTTTTCCCATTTGAATCTCACTGTGGTAGTTCAGTTTGTGTGTCAACGTGGCTGGGCCTGGTTGAGTGGCTGGGCAGCTAGTGGTAGTTATTCCCCATGAGGAGACTGTCAATCAAGTGCATGGTGGGATCTACCACAAGCAGCTGGGTACCTGCCTTTGGGCAAGTGGTCTGCTTCCTGTATATAAAGAGAAGCCTTGGGAACGGTCTCTAGCATATGGCACGCTTGGACTCTGCATATAGCCATGTTGTTGCTCAGCAGCCTGCCATGCACTGCCGACCTTGGGACTTAAGTTAATGGCCTGCCATTGGTTTGGTAACATCAGGACTGTGCCTTTTTACTTGTCAACCTTGGGGCTTCTCAGCCTCAGCAGCCAGCAGCTGTCTGAGTGAAGAAATGCCTCTA
>NW_006922167.1:85690-86865 GCF_000298275.1 Orycteropus afer afer
TCGCTATGAGTCGGGGCCGACTCGACGGCAACCAACAACAACAACAACATGTACATGTATATGTATATATATGTATGTGTGTATATGTGTATATAAGCATAAAAATGAAAAAGGAAACTAGTTTCCATCAAGTCCATTCTAACTCCTGGAAACTCCGTGTGTTACCAAGTAGAACTGTGCTCCTTCGGGTCTTCAAGGCTGGGACCTTGCAGACTCATCTTGCCAGGCCTTTCTTCCAAGGAGCCTCTGGGTGGATTTAAAGCACCAACTTGACTAGCAGCTGAGATCTTAACTGTCTGTGCCATCTTGGGACTCCTGTGTGTGTGCATGTGAATATGAGTCTCTGGGGGCAAATAGAGTGCACTCAACTACCAGCTGGAAGATTGGTAGTTCGAATCCCCCCAGAGGGGCCTTACAATGTAAAATGTATTCTTGATACATTCATGATAAAAACATTTAGAAGCATTACTCTGGGATAAGGTAAAATAGGCAAGATGGGAAAGGAACAACAAAGATTTGAACATGTTTATCTGGAAAAGTCTGTGGAGTATCTAAGATGAGATATCCAACTAGTAGTTAGATCAGAACAGCAGGCATAGGATAAAACTCTAAACTCATCTGTGTGGAAGACAAATTCTTTCAGGTTGTGTGCACACCAGTCTGCCCTTGATCTTTAGCTGTTTCTGTTTTTTCTCTGTTCTATTTACACCCCACTGAGTGGAGCTCTGGTAGCATAGTGCCTAAGGCACTTGACTGCTAACCAGAAGGCTGGCGATTCAAACTCACCAGCCACTCCTCGGAAGGAAGGTTGGGCAGTCTACTTCCATAGTGATGCTGCCATAAAAACCTAAGGAGGGGTCACTATGAATCAGATCTGACTCAACAGCAGTGAGGTTTTTTTTTTTTTTTTTTTTTTTTTAAGGGGCTGAAAAGGTTGGTTCCACTGCTGCCGTCGCTTAGCCAGGGGGCCTTTGTTGGGGCATTTCTGCCAAGGAGGTCCAGCACAGGGATCTCAGGTTCAAGGACACACTACACTCCAACTCCAGCTCTTCTCTCTTAATGGCAATCAGATCCCCATACCCTGCTTCTAGGTGGGCTCATTTTAAGCCCAGCAACATGACAAAACTAATTAATCCTCACATTAGAGTTCTACACATCTTATTTGCATGGTCCTA
>NW_006922167.1:87355-88633 GCF_000298275.1 Orycteropus afer afer
AGGATTGCCCAACCTTCCTTCTGAGGAGTGGCTGGTGGGTTTGAACCGCCAGCCTCCTGGTTAGCAGTCAAGTGCTTTAGGCACTATGCTACCAGAGGCTAGAAAGGCTATATCAAGTAATTCACTGCACCAGAAGTAAATACAGTAAAAACCAAAACCAAACTTACAGCCGTAGAGTTGGATCTGACTAATAGTGACTACAGAAGTAGGTTTGCCCAACCTTCCTTCTGAGGAGTGGCTGATGGGTTTGAACCGACAGCCTTCTGGTTATCAGTCAAGTGCCTTAGGCACTATGCTACCAGAGCTCCTGAAGAGACAGCCCACCTGGAGGGGGGTGGCTTGTAGGTTTGAACTGTCAGCCTTGGGTGTGGCAGCTGACTACCTGAGGCCCTGAGGCCATATTACACCTCATTAATCCACATGGTTAGGTTCCACAGACTAGGTCATTATGGGAAAATTGGTGTTATGTGAAAATGGAGATGATTTTATTACAGCCTAAAATCTAAAAGCATTTGGTTTGTGGAAGTTTGCAATCTGCAGCTGTAACCCTAACTCCATTTTGAGTGTTGACATAAACTCATATACCATTTGAGTTCTTTATGGTACTTCCCCACTGCTTGCTGGCTGTTAAACCACTGATGTGGCTATGCTCTGATAAGTCTGAGAGTAGATTTCTTACTATTGTCATAAATGCAAAATGTCACAGAATGAGATAGTTGATGTGCGTGTTGTTATTGACAGGTGCTGTTGACTTGTTCCAACACCTACAGACCTCATATACAACAGAACAAAACACTGCCTGGTCCTGTGCCTTCCTCACAATTACTGCCATGTTTGACCCTATCATTGCACCCACATGTCAGTCCATCTCACTGGGGGTCTTATTCTTTTTCACTGACCCTCTGTTTTATAAAGCATGATGTCCTTCTCCAGGGACACGTCCAAATTATGTGAGACAAAGTGTCACCATCCTCACTTCTAAGGAGCATTCTGGCTGCACTTCTTCCAAGTAATTGTTTGTTCTTCTGGAAGTTCATATTTATTCAATATTCTTCACTAACATCATAATACAAATACATCAGTTCTTCTTTGGTCTTCCTTATTCTTTATTAGGCTTTTGGAAGCATATGAGACTATTGAAAATACCATGACTTGGGTCAGGCACACCTTAGTCCTCAAAGTGACATCTTTGATTTTTAACAATTTACAGAAGTCTCTTGCAGCAGATTTTCCGAATGCAAAACATCATTTGTTTTCTTTTTTTTTTTTTTTTTTATT
>NW_006922167.1:111465-119983 GCF_000298275.1 Orycteropus afer afer
CTATTTACAATAGCCAAAAGATGGAAACAAGCTAGGTGTCCATCAACTGAGGAATGGATAACCAAACTATGGTACATACACACAATGGAATACTACGCAACGCTAAAGAATAATGTAGAATCTGAAAAACACAGCATAACATGGATGAACTTGGAGGACATTATGCTGAATGAAATAAGTCAATCACAGAAGGACAAATGTTGTATTCGTCCGTTATTGTAGGGAACACTGTTAGATAGGTAGAGATAAGTACTGATTTGGGTGAAGAGAAGGACAATGTACCAAATGTGAGTGATCAACATGGTGGCATGGAAGAAGAGGAAGACAGAGAGGTACATGGGAGGTACTGACAACAAAGATCAACCCTTTTGCACACACAGTACTGCATTGTCAATGAAGGCAAACATGAATATATGAGTGGATATATGGGTGGACAGGCTGAACTATTAAGTATGTCTATGAAGCAGGGAGTGTACCCAAGACCATGTATATGGTTGGTAGACAATGGTCCTATAAATGTATTTGTATGATTTGAATTCCCAGGTGTATAGTAGAGCTGACAAAGGACAAAGTTGTAGTCACTTCTTGGTCACTGCCAGCTACCCAGAGGGACTGAGTAGTTGAACCTGTGGGCTCAGGACCATAGTCACAGGGGACATCAAGCTCAATTGGCATAACATACTACACAAAACATTGTTCCACCTCCTACTTTGGCAAGTAGCGACTGGGATCTTAAAAGCTAGCAAGCAACCATCTAGATGCAATGATGGGTCTCTCCTCATCCAGAGCAAAGAAGAATGAAGAAAACCAAAGATTCATGGAAACAATTATTCCTAGCAACTGATACACTATGCGATCCACAGCCTATATGACTATGAGACCAGAACTAGATGGTGCCCAACTACCACTGTCAACCACTTGGAAGGGTTCTATGTTGGAGACCCTGGATAGAGAGGGAGAACAATGTGGAACAAAACTCGAAATCATTTACATTAAAAAAAAAAAAAAGGGACCAAGTTTGCTGGTCTAATTGAGCCTGGTGGAACCACTGAGACTATGGCCCCTAGCTTCCCTTCAGGTCTGGAACTGAACCCACACCTGTGGCTTTCAACCAAACAAAAGACAAGCATGTGAGTTGAACATTTACCTGAGGTAGATACACTCCTTGGAGAGAAAATTATGGGAGAAAGAAGGGCTATTATGCACAGGAAGACAGCTCAGGGGGCAGTAGTGCATGGAGGGATGGACACAAGGAAGCGGTAACTATTGGGAGGAAGTGGGAGGGGAGCTGTCGCATTGTGGTAAATAGTAGTCAATGTCATGAGACAAAGTGTATGTGAAATGTTGTATGGTAAGTTAATTTGCTCTGTAAATTTTCACTCAAATCATAATTTAAAAAAAAGAGCTGATGCCTTTGAATTATGGTGTTGGTGAAGAACACTGAAAATTCCATGGACTTCCAGGAGAACCAAATCTGTCCTGGAAGAAGAGTAGCAGGAATTCTTATTGGAATCAAGAATGGTCAGACTTGCACTCACCTACTTTGGTCATGTTGTCAGAAGGGTCCATTCTCTGGAAAAGGATATTATGGTTGATAAAGTAGAGGGTCAGTGAAAAAGGATAAGACCCTCAATGAGAAGGATTGATACAGTGGCTGCAACGCTGAGCTCAAGTATAGCAAGAATTGTGAAGATGGTGCAGGATCAGGTAGTGTTTTGTTCTGTTATAATAGGGTCACTGTGAATCAGAGCCGACTCAACGGCACCTAACAACAACAACAAAAGGAAGACACAGAAGTTCAGACAACAAAAGTAAATGCTTTTTCATACACAGTACTGCATTATCAGGAATAACAAACATTAATTTATGAGTGGATACATAGAGAGACAGGCAGAATGATCAGGTAATCAACTCTTTAAATAAAAGACTTGGTTAATATAAAGTTCAGTAACAACAAAAAAGGGATTTTCATTAGCTGTATATGTAAAATTATAACAAGTTAAACTTGGAATGTTGTTGCAAACAAAGACAGTCTGGGACATGATGAGGAATTTTGATTCCGTATAAGAATGAACTTCCTACCAGTGATGGCTATGGAAAATGAAATGAACATTTTCCAAATGGAAACTCCCTATTGGAGCAAGTAGGAGACAGCTTTGTCAGAGATGCTGCTCAGGGGATTACTGCTCTGAGATGAAGACTGTTAGAGAACATTAAAGCTCTTCCCAACTCTTAGTTCTAACCATGTCTCACACACAGATATATATGTGTGTGTGTGTGTGTGTGTGTGTATGATGGAAAGCAAAAGGAAATACACCCATGACCGTATTTAAGTTTCCAAACCATACTCACTGACATCAGGTCAATTCTGACTCATAGTGACTCCCATTGGGTTTCCAAGGCTGTAAATCTTTAAGGAAGCAGACCACCTCATGTTTTTTCCACGGAGTGGCTGGTGGGTTCGAACTAGCAACCTTTTGGTTAGCAGCCAAAGCTACCAGAGCTCCTTACCTAAGTTTGGCAGACAATATTTCTACATGTATATTTGTATGTGCCATAAGAATGTCCATATTTATAATAGAGCTAACAGAGGGTAAAACTATGATAACTTCCTAGCCATAGCCAAAAACCTTGAAAAAGTATGTCAGTGGTATTGTGGTCTTGGGACCATGTTGTGGTGGACATCAAGCCTAATTAGCATAACATACTACACAAAAGCATTGTTCTACATCCTACTTTGGTGAGTAGCGACTAGGGTCTTAAAAGATTGCAAGTGGCCATCTAAGAGGCAACAATTTGTCTCTCCTGGTAGTGTAGTGCTTAAGGCACTTGACTGCTAACCAGAAGGCTGGTGGTTCAAACTCACCAGCCACTCCTTGCAAGGCAGGTTGGACAGTCCTACTTCTGTAGTGATACTGCCTCGGAAACCCAAGGAGGGGTTGCTATGAGTCAGATCCGACTCAACAGCACATAACAGCAACAACTACTGTCTGAAGCAAAGAAGAGTGAAGAAAATCAAAGGCCCTTGGACACAATTAGTTCAAGGGACTAATGAACCACAGGAACTTGAACCCACATGACCCTGAGACCAGAAGAACTAGATGGTGCCTGGCTACCACTGCCGACCACTCAGAAAGGGATCAAAATTAGAAAGTCTGAATAGAGTGGGAAAGAAATGAGGGACAAAGCTCAAAATCTTGAAAAAAGACCAAGTTTACTGGTCTGATAGAGACAGGTGAAGCTCTTGAGACAATGGCCCCTAGTCATTTCAGGCCTGGAATTGAACACACTCTTGTGGCTTAACTTCTAGCCAAACAAGAAACAGGCTTACAAGGTGAACAACTACACCAGGTAGGCACACTCCTTAGAACAAACAACCATGGAAGATGAGAAGAGCAGCCTTTGCTCAGGGAGAAAAAGCCCAGAGGGCAGGAATGCTTAGAAAAGCAAGACACAGATAAAAGGTAAGCACAAGGAGGAAGTGGGAACAGAGCTGTTACATTGTGGGGATTGTAATCCATGTCATGAAGCAAAAGGTGTATGAACTGTTGAATGAAAAACAAATTTGCTCTATAAACTTTCATCCAAATAACACACACACACACACACAATTCTCTCTTAGTATGAATTGAATTGTGTCTCCCCAAAATCTGCTGCAAATCCTAACCACTGAATCATATAACCTTTAGTTATAATCCCATTTGAGAATGGGTTGTCTTTGTTATGTTAAAGAGAGAGGATTCGTGTGGGGTGTGTCTTGAGTCAAATTCTTTTGAGAAAAGAGATTAGACAAGCAAGTGAGCAGAGATGGAATAAGATAGATGCCAAGACGTGTGGAGACTTCCAGAACGAGGAAGCAGAAACTGAAGACACAGGACCTTGCTCCAGAGCTGAAGAGCTGGCATCTTGGATCTGGACTTCTAGCCCCCTAAATACTGAGCGAAACTAAATTTCTGTTTGTTAAAGCCCCCACTTGTAATATTTCTGTTACAGTAGCCCTAGATAACTAAAATACTTCTCACTTGACTTCAAGTTATATAGAGGCTGAATTGTAATTTTAAAAACAATCAATTTTAATGATAGTAGTAATAGTGAACAATCTAGCGTGTTTTTATATGTATCTTGATATTGTGCTATGTGTTCTCCATATATTGTGCCATGCAAAACTCAAAGTAAATTTATTGTCTCAGCTTCAGATGCACTTAAAAGAAGTTAAACAACTTACCCATGACCATAGTAGTAAATAAGTAAGCAAGTTAGAATTTTAATCTAGATCTTTCCTGGTCTCATGTTCATGATCTTTATGTTATCTCATATTGCCTTTTTGTCAAAATACAGTAACTAATGGAAATTAATAATATATGATTCTTAAATATCTTAGATGGTGTATAGTAGTGGTGATACATATTAGAAATGAATTTTGTATTATTTTCCCTCTTATCTAATCATCTATTTATTGTATTCCTTCTTACCTACTAAAAGTTGATGTCAAAACTTTCTATACTTTGTTTATAGCAAGTGGAGGGATGTGTGAGCACTTTAGCCTTATGTTACACTCACTAATACAGAGTGAAATTAGAAACATTGGCAGCAAGGAGGCTGTAGCACAACACATGCTGCCCAAGCAGCTGTAACTGTCAGACAACACTCCAAATCTGTGTGCCCTATTTCTAGACAGCCAGGAGGCCGTTAGGAAAAGGGAACCAATAACTACTATGGATTGCTCCATAAATATCACATCCTTTTGATCAGAGCCTGAACACTCGTTAGCACACAGAGAGTAACTTTTATTACTTACAAGAATCAGACGGCATTCGACCATAAAAGTTCCATCATGAGCAGTTCCCCTCCAATGCTGTCTAGGTAGAGATTGCAACTCTATCTTGCACACCCCACTTTGTGCCATGAGTGAGGGGCCTAACTCACACCCTATCTACTGCTGTTTTCCTTCTAGCCTCGTAGATCCACTTAGGTGAAGGTTATGTTATGGGTGTCCCACCTGTACCACAGCTGAAGCAACCAAGAAAACTTCCTCTCCCAGCTATTTTATACCCCCAGCCTAAGTTACTAATTGTATCTTTTTAATCTTGTTAACAAACATTCAGTCTCAGTGGAGGTGATGGTTTGTACTGAGGCCTAAAGATGCCAAGAGGAAGAAAAACAAAGAAAACCATTGTGGTCTAGCCTGCCTGAAGGTTTTAGTCCTCACTGTGGCTATTAAAGGGAGCTCTGGTACTGGTACTGTAGTGCCTAAAGCATTTGACTGCTAACCAGAAGGCTGGCAGTTCAAGCCCACCAGCCACTCCTTGGAAGGAAGACTGGGCAATCTACTTCTGTAGAGATACTGCCTTGGAAACCCAAGTAGGAGTCACTATGAGTTGGGATCAACTTGACCGCAGTGAATTTGGTTTTTGTGAGTGGCTATTAAAAGTGACTTATTATTTGACAGGCATATTCTCTTAGATTATTTCAATATGTATTTTAACGAACCTACTTTGCTGGCCCCGAGGTTTGAAAAAATGATTATTTTTGCCTTCAAGGACTTCTGGATCTGGAGGGAAAAACAAGCACCAATAGTCAGTTAGAATCAACTTGAAGCATGCAGTAGAGTTATGAAGGCAGAGACTCAGAAGCACCATGAAAATAAATAATGCTACAAATCAAGGCTTGATTTATTGTTTGGTTATTTGTCCCTAACTGGTGCAAGTAGTTAATGCACTCACTTGGTTACTGGAAGGTTGGAGGTTCAAGTTAATTTACAGGCACCTTTCAAGACAATGCTGACAATATTCTTCCAAATAAATCAGCTATTGAAATCCTGTGGAGCACAGTTCTATTCTGACACACATGGGTTCACCATGAGTTGGAACTGACTCTGTGCCAACTGGTACTGGTAGTTAGAACACACCAAAATCTTTAGTTTTACTTATAGCCAGTTCCATATGACATGATGCTAAAAAATAATGGGATTATTAATTTTTTTTATTTTTCCAAAACAACTTTTCAATTTGCTATGTTTTGTATGTGTATGTAGAGATAAGTTCTGTTTCTTTAAAATGATGGACTCCTATTGTTCCCTGCTATTTATAAAATTGATATATGACGCAGCAACGTGTTTCTTTCTAATCTGATGGAAGCAAAAATATCTTTCTCTGGGAAAATGTTGTTCTTTGGTGGTGTCCAGTCAATTCAGACTCATACCGACCTGATATGACAATAGAACTGCCCCACAGGGTTTCTTAGGCTATAATCTTTCTGGGAACAGATCACTGGTCTTTTCTAATGCAGAGTGGCTGGTGGGTTCAAACCACTGATGTTTTGGTTAGTAGGCAAGCATTTAACTTGTCAAAAATGGGATCAAAACTCATGAGAGATGAGAAACTCTAGTATGGGCCCCTTATGGTGGAAAGAAAAAATTTTATTTCAGCCAAACTACCAAAGATATCTAGAGGAGTGGTGGTTAGTGTGCTTGACAGGCTTAGGCTGATGTTACTTGCTCTCTCTGAGATTCAGTGTTTCTGTGTGGAAAATGGGGGAAAAAACACCTCACAGGTTGTTGTAAAGATTAAATTAGACAAAATCCTTAAAATGTTTAGCACGTGTAAATTGTGAGCTAAGTACCTGTGGTAGAGTGAATTACTTGTTATGGTTTTTCTAGCCATAGTCTTTGTAACTCCCACTGGATTAGTGGGTGGGACCATACAAATAAGGTATGTAGAACTCTGATGCTGGGATTGGTTAGTTTTGTCACTCTGCTAGGCTTAAAATAAGCCCTCCTACAGGCAGAGAGGGAGCTCTGGTAGCATAGTGGCTAAGGCACTTGACTGCTCACCAGAAGGCTGGCGGTTCAAACCCACCAGCCACTCCTCGGAAGGAAGATGGGGCAATCTACTTCCGTAGTGATACTGCCTCGGAAACCCAAGGAGCGGTTGCTATGAGTCAGGTCTGACTCGACGGCACATAACAACAACAACAACAACAACAGGCAGAGAGGGAATCTTACTGCTATAAAGAGAGAAGAGCTGGAGGTGAAGTAGAGTACGTCCTTGGACCCGAGACCTGCACTGGACCTCCTTGGCAGAGATGCCCAGCAGAGAGATGGTCTCAGTGGAGCCAAGAGGCAAGAGACAGAGCGGCGGACTTAGCTGGCCCACAGGGCAAGAAAGCTGAGTGCCCTTTGGCAGGAGGTTTGCTGACAGAGTGGGGTGCACTTAGGTGTACCTATCAGCAGAGCAAAAAGAGCTTTGTAACTCTTGCCCAAGCACAGCAGAGCCCAGGCCTAGAGGCCAAGGGCCAGAGAGGTGTGCCTGAGGGCATAGCAGAGGGGAGACTGTCCTGATAGAGGAACGGTATCCTGAGCATGTTCCTGAACCTGACTTATAGCCTGTTACTTCCTTAATAAATCCCATAATCATGAGTATTGTCTGTGAGTTCTGTGTGGTCATTGCAATGAATTATCAAACCCAGCAGACAAATAGTGAGTGCCATGAGAGGGACAGTTGGTGTCAGAATTGGTAAAAGGCTAAACGGTGGTAGCATGTCTAACCACATAGCAATAAGCCTTGGGCTGCTGATAGTGATTCTGTCTTCCTCTTGTGAAGTTAGAGGAGGTCAGAAGATGCCACCTTCGTGTATTTTTTGCAGTATCTAATAATATGAAGTTACTGTATCCATGACTCTTATCTAAGTCATATGGGGAAGGATGTTCCTTTGCAGTAAGCCATTTCTGAGAGACAAAATGGTGGGGAGATTTCTTAACTGTTGCTGTTTTCTAGGAGCACAGAGTTCAGGTAAAATTCAGCATTGTCACTTTCTAGATGTAGTAGGCCACAGGTGTATCTAAAGTATGGCAGGTATGGCATGTGCCCTGGCACCACTTGAAGTGGGCAACACTAAGCATTTTCTGTTAACCATCCCAGTTTCCAGCACCAGCTGTGACAGATCGTTTAGCAAGTTTGTTGTTGTTATGTGTCGTCGAGTCAGACCTGACTCATAGTGACCTCTCCTTGAGTTTCTGAGGCGGTATTACTACAGAAGTAGATTGCCCAACCTTCCTTCCAAGGAGTGGCTGGTGGGTTTGAACCGTCAGCCTTCTGGTTAGCAGTCAAGTCACTTTTACATTTGAGAGCCTCTATGGGTCAAGGCAAACTGTGCGATCTTATTCTGCTGAGTTTAGAAAGATAAGAAACAGGAAAAAAAAAAGAAAGAAAAAAATGACTATGAATACATCATAGACCAATTTTCACCAATGAAAGCAAGAAAAATACAGTTGTAATTTTAATGTGGGATCTTAATGTATTAAGTAAAAAGGTTAATGAGCCAGACTTGTAGTTTTGAGCTGATATTATGGTAAAGTTGGATTGTATTGTTTAGCTCTTCTGTATCTTTGCTGAGTTTCTTTCCAGTTGTTCTATCTTTCAAAGAAAGAGGTGTATTAAAGTCTCCCACTATGACTGTGGAGTCATCTATTTGGCTTTTCAACTCTTTTAAAGACTGATTTATGTATTTTGGGGTTCTT
>NW_006922167.1:120468-120978 GCF_000298275.1 Orycteropus afer afer
CATGGTGTCCCTGGTTTCTTTGTTCCATATTATTTTCTGTGCTGAGCTCATTATGTTTATGAGTCATGTTATCATTTCCTTTGTTGCTGTTGTTTGAGTATATGGTGAATATTTATGCTTGTCCTCTTTTTTATTGTGATGTAAAGGCTTATCATTTTTCTATGTTGCAACTGTCTTAACTTCCTCACCATTTAGAAGTTCTGTAACTGCACTGTTTTTTCCATCTTTTTGTTTGTAGTTGTCCTCACTTGCAATTACTGTCTCTGGTTCCCTTTTTACAATCTTGTAAGCTCATTTTACTTTGGATATGTCCATAGCGGTGGTTTCTGGGTTAGGTCATCTTGTGTATTAATGGTCAGTTGTTATTTGCTATTTTTGGTTCTCTGTTCAAAGGACTCCCTTTAGCATCTCTTGGAAGGTTGGTCTGATTTTAACAAATTCCCTTAGTTTCTGCTTATCTGGAAATCTCCTAATTTCACCATCATATTTGAGGGACAATTTTGCTGGGTA
>NW_006922167.1:122843-124750 GCF_000298275.1 Orycteropus afer afer
TGGGGTTTAGTCCACTTCTATATCCTTCCCTTCAAGGCTCAGGGGTCCAAGATTATCTTCTGTGTCTGTGTTAATTGGTTTCCCTTTTCTTTGTTAAAAAGGGTCTGTGCAGTCTTTCTGCCTAGTCCGCCATCTTGCCGGAACTCTATTATGGTAAAGTTATTTAAAAGATGGGCATCAGATATTTGGACAGGGTCACAATTTCAGTGCTTGCCATAGATATTTTCTGTTGATACACCTCTGTAGTAGGCTCTTCAAAGGATAATAAGAAAGGAAAGCAGATCCAGGCAGCTTCCTTTGGGCAGTCCTCTGAGTGTACATGATGCAGGCTTTGAAGAAAGGTCAATGCTTTGCTAAATTCTGACATTGTTGCCTTGGTGGACAGCCGTACTCTGAGAGGTTCTTTAGAGTCCATGTTATGTAGCCTGCACCTTTGTGGTTGGCCTAGGATGCTGTCCTAGTTATGTAGTGTTTTTATAACATAAATACCACAATCGGATGGCTTTAACGAACAGAAATTTATTTTCTCACAGTTTAGGAGGTTAGAAGCCCAAATTCAGAGTGCCAGCTCTAGGGGAATTCTTTCTTTCTGTTGGCTCTGGATGAATGTCCTTGTCCCCTTTCAACATCTGTGGGCCCAGCATTCCTTGGAGATGTCCATGTGTTTTGGCATCAAACTTCCCCAGGGTCTGGGGGCGTCTCAGCTCAGAGACCCCAGGTCTGAAGGACTCGCTCTGCTCTCAGCTTTTCTTTCTTGGTGGTACTGAAGTCCCTCTGTCCTGTTGCTTTTCTTTCTTTTATCTCTTGTAAGACTAAAGATGATGCAGGCCACATCCCTGGGAAACTCTTCTTACATGGCATCAGAACTGTGATGGGATTAAAGGCAGTGCGTCCCACCCTAATAATTTTTCATCTGATTGGCTTATCACATCAGATCACATCATGGAGAAACATTACATAACTGCCACATTACATCTTACATAACAGCCAAACCACCAAGAAACATGGCCCAGCAAAGTTGACACATATTTTTGGGGAACACAATTCAATACATGACATATGCCATTTTTTTCTTTCCATTTTATTTTAAGTGTCATAAATATGTGTGTCATAAGTTGCCATTTCAACATTCTTTATGTGTACAATTCAGTGACATTCCAAAAAACCCAAATCCACAGCTGTTGAGTCAAATCCTATTCATAGCACCCTATAGGACAGAGTACAACTGTCCCATAGGGTTTCCAAGGCTGTAAATGTTTATAGAAGCAGACTGCCACCTTTTTGCCTGCAGAGCAACTGATGGATTCGAACCTTAACCTTTCAGTTACCAGGTAAGTACTTTAACCACCACACCACCAGGGCTCATCAGTTATGTTTATCATGATGCTTATCTGCTACCATTATCCATTCCAAATTTTCTCATTACCCTACCAGAAGTTCAGTGTCCCCTAACAGAATGTCATTCTTAGAGATGAAAACAAGAGCCAAGTCATGTCTTTTCTTAAAACTATCAGCACTTTGTTTGTTTTGTTTAATTTTTGACTTCTTCTTATGGAAAATTTCGAACATACATGAAAGGAAATAATACTATAATTAATCCTCATATATCCACCAACCAGTGTTATGGATTGAATTGTTCCCCAAAAAGTATGTGTTGTGAATGCTAACCTCTATGTCTGTGGAAAGGAGCTCTGGTGGCACAGTGCCTAAGGCATTTGACTGCTAACCTGAATACTGGTGGTTCAAAAACACAAGCTGATTCATGGAAGGAAGATGGAGCAATCTACTTCCATAAAGATTTACTGCCTAGAGACCAGAAGAACTAGATGGTGCCTGGCTACCACTGTCATCCACTTGGAAGGGGATCTATGTAGGAGATCCTTGATAGAGAGGGAGAACAATGTGGA
>NW_006922167.1:126120-127727 GCF_000298275.1 Orycteropus afer afer
TACTTCCGTAGTGATACTGCCTCAGAAACCCAAGGAGGGGTCGCTATGAGTCGGGGCCGACTCGACGGCACATAACAACAACAACAACAACAACCTATAATCAGAAGTCCAGGTGGCACAGTGATTAAAGCGTTCAGCTGCTAACTAAAGGTCCACAGTTCAAACTCACCAGCAGCTCTGTGGGAGAAAGATGTGGCCATCTGCGTCTATAAAGATTTACAGCCTTGGAAACCCTATAGGCAGTTCTAGTCAGTCCTGTAGAGTCGTTATATGTTGGAATTGACTCAATAGGCATGAGTTTGGTTTTGCAGCTATAATCTCTCCTTCTTCTTTTCCATCCTGAATTCTTTTTAAGTAAATGCATAATATCATGTTATTTTATCCATAAATATTTCAGCAAGTATCTTTAAAAGATAGCCTCTCTTATAATCACAATTCTATTATAGTAACTAAGATTATTCATTAATATCACCAACTACCCCGTCAATGTCCAAATTTCAATTGTCTAATAATTTTTATTATTGGCTTGTTTCCATCAGGAGACACTACAGTTGGTTTATGTGTCTCTTAGTTTTCTCTTAGGTACCTCTGCCCTCCTCCTAAATTCACTTTTTCTTTAAGAAATTTGGTCCCACATCCTATAGAGTTTCTTGCAGTTTATAATTTGCTGATTACATCCTAAGATATCTTTTACCTTGCTCCTCTGCCCCTGTGATTCCTATACATTGATAGTTAACTCTGAAGGCTACATTACTTTATGCTCCATTTTTTTGTGAGATCACTTCATCACTGTATTGCATATTTCCATCAGGATGAATGTAACTTCTATCTCTCTTTTCTATGTCAGCAGCCATTTATGATCACCACCTAGATCTTGTTGGGAGTAACAAGATGATTATGTTTAAATTTATCATTCTTCATTTATTAAGGAGGAAGATGAGGTAATCTACTTCTGTAAAGATTTACAGCCTTGGAAACCCAATGGGAATCACTATGAGTTGGGATTGACTTGATGGCAGTGAGTTTGGTTTTTTTGGTCTTCACTTCTTAACTGGAATACTTCTATAAAAAGAAACTTTCCAGCATCAACTATTGGTTACCCTGGTTTACAGTTTGTATGGGAAAAGGAGGATAAAATCTTCAATGGATCCCTTTATTTACCAGTTTTTAAATTAATAAGTTAGGTCCCTAGAGTCCTCCAAAACTGACTAATAAGGGCTTAAAAAACAGTATTATTAGCTTTTGGATTTAAACATAGTCAACACGTTCTTTTGACATAACCCTGGTAGTCTTTGTTCACTTCCTTATTTTCTGGAATGACAGGATTTTGCACATTTTTTTTTTTTTTCCAGACCTGGATTCAGCCATGTCTCCAAAGAGCTCTGGTTTAACACTGAGTTCTTCATGGTGTTCAGAGAAAGCAAAGTGTCTGCAGTATAGTCAGCAGTGCCACAATCAGGGGGATGGCTCTCATTCTTGACTAAAAGTCAAGATCAGTACAGGCAGGGGACACATTTCTGAGAGCTTTCTGAGATTTCTGAGACATGCTAAGTAGGTAACAGTGCTTTTGTATATGGGTACGGAATTGCAGTTCCTTAACTTTTCCC
>NW_006922167.1:128523-130460 GCF_000298275.1 Orycteropus afer afer
CCTGGCTTAATATATAGGAGCTCTGGTAGCATAGTGGCTAAAGCACTTGACTGCTAACCAGAAAGCTGGCGGTTCAAACCCACCAGCCACTCCTCGGAAGTAAGGTTGGGCAATCCTACTTCCGTAGTGATACTGCCTCGGAAACCCAAGGAGGGGTCGCTATGAGTTGGGGCCGATTCAATGGCACATATCCTTTCATAATCTTTCACTGTTCTTCAGTGATCCTATTTTATTTCTTATTATATAATCTGTTCTAAGGCAAGAATTTTTAATCTTATTAGATAACTACACAGATCATTCAGCACTCATTAATATTTAGATTCAATACTATATAGGTATGTCTAAAAAGCAAAGATGAAAAGTTCAAAATGAAACCACTCCTCGGAAGGAAGGTTGGGCAATCTACTTCCGTAGTGAAACTGCCTCGGAAACCCAAGGAGGGGTCGCTATGAGTCGGGTCCAACTCAATAGCACATAACAACAACAAGAGGGTCATCAGAATTAACTTTGCAAAGGGCCTTTTTGGTTTTGAACCACAAGAGGTCACCATAACATTATGTTGTTGTTGTTGTTATTTAGCAACTGTGTTTTTATTAGGTCCACCTTACCTTGAACTTAGAATAGCTAAAGTGAATGGAAGAAATGATAAACTCAGAGTTGAACAGAATATTTCAAAGGGCAGCTTGAAAAGGCAAAGTAAAGTATTATAATGAGATGTGCAAAAATCTGGAGTTAGAAAGCCAAAGGGGAAGAACATGCTTGACATTTCTCACACTAAAAGAATTGGAGGAAAAAATTCAAGCCTTGTAGTTGCAATATTGAAAGATTCTGTGGGCAATATATTGAATGCAGGAAGCATCAAAAGAAGATGGAAGGAGTATACAGAGTCAATGTACTGAAGAGAATTGGTCGATGTTCAGCCATTTCAGGTGGGGGCATATGATCAAGAACCAATGGTACTGAAGGAAGAAAACCAAGCTGCACTGAAGACATTGGCCAAAAGCAAAGCTCTGGGAATTGACAGAATACCAGTTGAGATGTTTCAACAAACAGATGCAGTACCAGAGCCTTTCTGCCAAGAAATTTGGAAGACAGCTACCAGATCAACTGACTGGAGGAGATACATATTTGTGCTCATTCCAAAGATGTGTGACCCAATGGAATGTGGAAATTTTTGAACAATATCATTAGTATCAAACATAGGTAAATTTCAGTGAAGATAATTAAAAAACTATTTTAGCAATACTTTAGCAGGGAACTGCCAGAAATTCAAGCTGGATTCAGAAGAGGATGTGGAAGGAGAGATATCTTTGCTGATGTCAGATGGATCTTGGCTGAAAGCCCAGAATACCAGAAAGATGTTTACCTGTGTTTTATTGACTATGCAAAGGCATTCAACTATGTGTGTCATAACAAATTATGGGTAACATTTTGAAGAATGGGAATTCCAAAATATACTTAATTTTGCTCATGCAGAACCTGTAGATAGACCAAGAGGCAGTCAGTCATTGGAATAGAACATGAGGATATTGCATGGTTTAAAATCAGGAAAATAGTACATCAAGGTTGTATCCTTTCACCATATTTATTCAATCTGTATGCTGAGCAAATATTCCAAGAAGTTGGATAATGTTAAGAAGAACATGGCATCAGGATTGGTAGAAAACTTATTAATAACCTGAGATGTGCAGATGATACAAAGTTGCTTCCTGAAAGAGAACTTGAAGCGCTCACTACTGGAGAAGCTCAAAATCATGAAAAAAAAAAAAAAAGCTGCTTACTGGTCAGTATGGATTATACCTCAATATAAAGAAAACAAAAATCTTCACAACTGGACCAATAAGCAGTATCACGATGAATGGGGAAAAGACTGAAGTTATCAAAGTCTTCATATTACTTGGTTCTACAATCATCACCAATGGAAGCAGCAGTCAAGA
>NW_006922167.1:130900-150619 GCF_000298275.1 Orycteropus afer afer
AGCTCTGGTAGCATAGTGTCTAAGGCACTTGACTGTTAACCAGAAGGCTGGTGGTTCAAACCCACCAGCCACTCCTCGGAAGGAAGGTTGGACAATCTACTTCCGTAGTGATACTGCCTCGGCAATCCAAGGAGGGGTCACTATGAGTCGGGGCCAACTAGATGGCACATAACAACAACAACAACAACAGAATGCTCCTCAGGAGGGAAAATGGTGAGACTTTGTCACAAATACTTTGGACATGCTATCAGGAGGGACCAGTTCCTGGAGGGGGACATAATGCTTGGTAAAGGAGAGGGTCAGGAATGATGAGGAAAACCATCAATGGCTTCAGCAATGGGCTCAAACAGCAATGATTGTGAGGATGGTGTAGGACCAGGCAGTGTTTTGTTCTGTTTACAAAGGGTTGTTATAAGCCAGACTGACTGAATGACACCTAAAAACAACTTGTAAATTTTTGATTTAAAAAATGTTGAACCAAACATTAAATAAGGAATTTCCAGTTATTTATTTTAAGATATTTTTTAAGCATTTCAATGTCAGAATCCTGCCACTATCTACTTTTCACCCTGCTCCCTCAAACTACCATTGGCCTTCATCACAAGGACAAACCATAGCCTTTCTTCCCTTCTTCCTGTACAAAAAATTAATTTTTATCTTTTCTTCTACTTGCACAATCTGGTTTAATTTATCTTATATACTACTTAATTTATTCTAAGATCTCTGAGATTTGTTCTGTGGGGGAAAAAAAAAAAACAAGCTCTGTGGACAAATACATTTGGGAAATGCAGTAGATGCTCCGGTGGTGCGGTGCCTAAGGCATTTGACTACTAACCAGAAAGTTGGCAGTTCAAACCCACTGGCCACTCCATGGAAGGAAGACCAGGCAATCTACTTCCACAAAGACTTACCACCTTGGAAACGCAAGGGGGGGGGGTCACTATGAGTCAGAATTGACTCGATGGCAGTGGCTTTGGCTGGTTTGGTTTGGTTGGTATCTTGCCGTCTTGGACAGTCAAAATGAGTGTTAACATCATAGAGGCTCTAAGAGGTTCTCTGAGAAGCAGTAATGCAAAGTGTTTAGCATTTTAAACTTTAACATTTTGGCATTTCCCAAATGTATTGATTGGACAATGGGTCCCTTTGTTTGGGTAATTAATATTTTTTACCAGTGGTGAAATAGTTTCCTTTGGAACATTGTTTGGGAAATTCTGATTTATAACATTAGTCATTTTTTAAAAAATGATATGAAATTCATATATGTCACTGTTATATGTTCAATTCTCTTTTTAATTGAAAAAAATACATTTTTTGACCTCACATGCATTTTAAAACTCAGTAGCTTTACAATGTTTTCCTCTAAGTATTTATTTCCCTTTTTAAATTTTTCTCCATGTTGATGGCTGCAATCCCAGGCCCTGTCTCCCTACAGCAGTAAACTCGTATGATAATTACATGAACTAATGATGGAAAATTCACCAGTAGGAATTATAAATGGCATTATTATGCTGAGGATATTATTTCCATGAGAAATATGAACTAAGAAGAATGAATTATTTTAGGTAAAAAGTTCATTATTTTACATGATTATAATGCTACAAAAAATGTCACAGAAGAACTATTTGTAATCAGAAAGGGTTAGCTTTTATATTATCAAACCTTACACTCTTAGAATAGGAAGGGACCTCAGAGGTCATTTGATATAATGTCACACCAACTGCAGAAATAGGGAAGAACTCATAATTTTTTTTTTTTTTTTGAAGCTAATCATTATATTTTTGAGTACCTCCAAGTATTAAATACTTTTTTCTGGTAAAGCAAAATATGCTCCTATGGAACTTCACTTCACTAGCTCTACTTCTGCAAAATATAGGTTTTTATTTTTTAGGTTATTTAGCTGACCAAATTTTCTTAAAAGCAACTATTAAAAAATAGTTGATGAAAATATTTGAAACAAATTTTGTTCTTTCTGGAAATCCGTTGATGTAAGAGTACTCCAAATGTCTTCTAGCATAGAACTAGAGCGCATATTGAAGATAACAGAGAATTTAGAAATATCAGATCCACTGCTCTTACCTTAAAGAGAAACCCAACTTCAAAAAAGTTTAAACAATTTAAAAAATATATATCACAAGTCCACAGAGACAGGACTAGGGGTAAAATATATATTCTAACTCCAGGTTTATAATTTATCCCACTATTTTAGTAGTGGTTTATCAACTATACGCAATATTATGAGAATATTAGGTTTGTTATTCAATTGACGTTCGAGCTGTATTCTGGGGCAGGAAATATGTAATTTTCCATTTTTACCAATAGATGGCAGGCTACTGAGTTGCACACAGTAAAGGATTGCTGGGTTAACTGCCTGGGTTGCCCCCTGAAAGATCTGAGATTCATTCAAGTCCACCCAGAGAAACCTTGGGTGATTCTCTACTTTCAAAAAATCAGCCATTAAAAATGGTGTGGAGCAGAGTACTATTATGATGCACGTGGTGTTGCCATGAGTTGGAACTGACTCCATGGTAACTGGTTTGGTTTGGTTTGCTCTTTTAAGTATGCAATAGTCAGTCTAGTCAATTGAAAAGAGTGGTGAATTGAAAGTCACAAAAGAGAGGAAATTATAAAGATTTGGATGAGTAGGATTTACTTGGGGAGAATGAGGTCAGTACTTTCCTACTTTACTTTTAAAGCAATCAGAGCCAATTCTAATGACTCTTGAACCTTGAGATGCAATTTGCTTTGGTGATCTCACCACTGTGTGGTGAGTAGAAAATGAGAAAATGTTTAATCAAACGTACTAGTGCTGATTAAATAGTAAGTTTCAATATGAGAATGTATAAGAGGCCTTTCTGAGTACAATGCAAAAGACAGAAAGAGTAAAGGAAAAAGAAATGATACATTTCTACATAAATATTAAAAATATTTGTGTTCAAAAATCACCATAAACGAAGCCAAAAGACAAAACCACCGGAATTGCTTCAGTTCCCATAGACTGGGATCATTTCTTTAGAGAGGAATGTGACTTTGAGCAGGCCTGAATAAATTAAGACAAAGAATCCATATCATTAAAATATAAAGAGCAAATTAATAAAGGAAAAAGGAGCAAAGAAAAAACAATTCACAAAGAAGTGAAAATAGCCAATCAATGATAGAGGAAAAAATCAACCTTTCTAGACAGCAAAGAATTATAAATTCAAACTACCGTTTTTATTGAATTCTGCATAAAACTAAAAAAGTGGTATCACAGCTTGTATTTCCCAGGAAGCAGAGTATGAAGTATAGATTTGTGTGGAAACTCTTGGTAATGGCTGGAATCAAGGTGGAAAAAAGAGAATACACATTGAGCTACTGAAAGCTTTTAAACTCTGCATTTTATTTAGTTGATCCCTTATATGAGCGATTTGTCTGTGGTTATATACTCAACATTTTAAAAGACCCAAGCATTTAGGGACAAATCAATGATGCAGTTTTAATAACCTGAGAGCTTATTTCTATTCCAGAAATTTACTACCTCATTAAAGCTCCCAGCATGTACTTGGAAATTGAAGTAAATAAACCAAGAAGAAATTTCCTAAAAAAAAAAAAAGCAGAAATTCGGAAATAAAACCCCACTAAATAGAGGGATAAAATCTGCCTTTGAGCATACTCTGCTATCTTTAAAGTCTAAAAACCTGACAAGTCTAGACACCGGAGGAGTTGATAATAGGGTGAAGAGAATTGAGCTCTGAGTGCTTTTACAGCTGGCTTCACTTTGACAACTGTCTTCTCTTGGGCAGTAGGGCTGTGTCCTACTTTCTGAGCCTAATGTCTGGAAGGAAATTGTGACCTCCAATTTCAATCCACAGCAGGCTTCTCCAAAATGTTGGAGAGAGAAAATTGGTCACAGACTAACAGTTGGAAAGAAAAATATTGTCAAGAATGCAATTCATGGTGTTTTAGGAAGGAAAAATCTAGTTCCCTAGAGAAAAAGACTTGTTTGGGATTTATAGATACACAAGAAGTATATTGTATAGGTTGTGAAATACATAGGAACCACAAGTCAAACAAGAACCACAGTTCTTCACATTCATAATGTCTTTCAGAGACTTCTTTGGTTTACACACTGGAGCAGGGAAATCAAGGGTTTGTTTCAGTGGTTAAGATATGCTGATTTAAGTTTTAGATTTAATGTCTTTAAGTTGCTGGCTTTTACAAAGTGTAAGATAATGATGCAAAAATTCTTGAACTAATCAGAAGCTGGAGTCCCTGGGTGGTGTGGATGGTTAACACTGGGCTGCTAATTACAAGTTGCAGGTTTGTGTCCACCGAGAGGTACCTGGAAAGAAAGTCCTGGATCGACTTCCAAAAAGTCAGCCGCTGAAAATCCTCTGGAGCACAGTTCTACTCTGACACACGTGGGGTCCATGGGTAAGAATCGACTCTATGCAACTGGTTAGTAGAAGCCATGATAATATTGTTATTTGCTGAAATGCTCATTTGAAAATGTCTAGCTATTCAACTGCTACTTTCCTTTCATAATAATTGCATTCTACACTTGATATCGGTGGTGCTCAGGAGAATGCTGCCTCATGAACCTCCTACCATGGGAAGCATAATTGAATGAGGGTCACGGACACTGTGCTTTGAAATTCATTCCTATGTATGCACACAGGCTACGCTTCCTATGAGCATCGCCTTGTGGGTGAATGAATGTGTTGGGGACATGAAGGCAGATTTGTTTCAGGGGAGACAGAAGGCTTCTTTGTAAGCCTACTTTGGTGCAAGGACTCCCTGATGCCCTTCTTCATGGTTCTCTGGGACCCTTAGAACCAACTTTTTTCAATAGCTGTTCTACCTACTCAGCTCACTCCTTATTTTTTTTTTTCACATAAGCATTTCTCCTAATACAATCCTTGCACTTGAAGTCCTATTTTGGCATTTGCTACTCTGAGACCTAGAATAACACAGTATCTCTTTGGCAGTTCCTTCGCTTAGAATTATATCCTGGTTGGAGGTCACAGTCATTGAATTTGAAGTTTAGGAGTAGAAAAGAAATTTTTTCCCCTTCAATAAAGAAGACTATAGATACTGAATCTAGACTGCAAGTGATAGAAAGTTTAAAAATGTCCTGCTGAGCTTGGATGCCATAGGTATTCATTTATTTTCTTTGTATTTCTATTCCCCTTTTAAATATCTTGAATGATTTGACCCTCTTTTGAATTTTTATTTTTTTATTGCCTAGCAACTGCACATTTTCCTTGCCCCATGTTACTTGAAATCAAGCTAAGCTGTCTTAGCCCTTTAAAAAGTTCAAAATATGGAGGATAAGACTATAGGGCAAGACAACAGAAGTGAGTATAAAGCATTTAATATGCACAAATCAAATAATTTGATTAAATGGGTGTAGATAAAAATATTATATTTTAAAATATCTAAACATCCAAGTGCACACACACATTCTTATTGATTCAATAAGAATCTTATTGATAATAGTTTGCATGTCTCATTAGCCTCAGCCTGAATCAACAAGATTGTATGGAGATCTTTTGTTTACAACACTTGGCTGGATAAAGTGAGGAATAAGAAAAAAGCAAAGATTTGGCCCTTGTCTTCAAGGGGCTTGCTATCATGTTCTAAAGATTCAACTTAACCACATGAATAATAAATCATAGAGCCCCAGGCTTGGAAAATATCTGAAAGTTCATCAAGCCCAATTATTCTTCCTCAGGTATTTCCAAGACTGTGCTTGGACAGGTCCAGTAAGAGAAAACTTGTCCAGTAAGACAAGTCCAGTAAGAGAGAACTCGCAATTTCCTAAGCATACTATTCCATCTCTAGATAGCTCTGACTTTTCAAATTCCTCTTTATATTGAAATTTCACCCTTCAGTCCTAGTTCTAGTCTTTCGGTAGCAGCCTTCAAAATACTCCTCCCACTCCAAATCCTTACTTTCTGATAGTCACACGCTGTGTAGTCCCCTTCCACTTTGTACCAGAGTTGCTCTATATGGCCAGCAGCAGTTAGCAAAAGTGGTATTATATCACTTATGAGTTATAAAAGTTATTAAAATGTATAAGAAACTACAGCTTATGCTTGGAGTACTCTCCTGGTCATTCACTCACACAATCTCTCTGTCTCTTTTGTGTCCCCTCTGTTTCATGCTCCTCTCCTCCCCTCCCTTCCCTTTTTCTCTGTCAGTACTACCTGTTGGGGAAGCCACCTACCAAGCAGTAACTATACTCAGCTTGAGAAGCCCATGGGGTAAGGAATGGAGGCCTTGAACCTACAGCCAGCAAGGAACTGAGGCTTGCTAGCAGTCACATATAAGTTTGGAAGGGGAGTCTTCAGTCTCAATTGAACCTGAGGTGCCTGCATCAACCTTATTAAAGGCCCTGAGTCAGATGTACCCAACTAGGCCTGTCCCAAGGAGCCCTGGTGGTATAGTGGTTAAGTGCTTAGCTACTAACTAAAAGGTTGGTGGTTTGAACCCACCAGCTGCTCCATGAGATAAAGATATGGCAGTCAAAGACACAGCAGTCTGCTTCTGTAAAGATGACAGCCTCAGAAACACTATGGGACAGTTCTACCCTGTCCTGTAGGGTCACACTATTTGTTGGAATCAATTCAACAGCAATGGCAAACCCCTTCCAGAACCTTGATCATCAGAAACAGTGTGAGAATAGAAATATTTATTGTTTAAGAGGTTAAGTTTGGGGAAAATTTGTTACATAGCAATGCTACCTAAGGGAAGACTGAAGAAGAGTTGATGCTTTTGAGTTGTGGTGTTGGTGAAGAATGCTGAAAGTACCATGGACTGCTAAAAGAACTAACAGATCTGTTCTGGAGGAAGTGCAGCTGAAATGCTCCTTGGAAGCGAGAATGGCCAGACTTTGTCTCACCTACTTTGGTCATGTTGTCAGAAGGGACCATTCCCTGGAGAAAGATGTCATGCTTGGTAAGGTGGAGAGTCGACAAAAGAGGAGAAGGCCTTCAACGAGATGGATTGACACAGTGGCTGTGACAATGGGCTTAAGTATAACAGGGATCATGGAGCTGGAGCAGGATTGGGCGGTGTTTTGCTCTGCTGTTCATGGGGTCACTATGAGTTGGAAACGACTCAACGGCACTTAACAATAACACCAACAAGCAATGACTAACTAACTCACTGCATAGAGTCATAGCGACCCCTCCTTGGGTTTCCAAGGCAGTATCTCAGAAGTAGATTGCCCAACCTTCCTTCTGAGGAGTGGCTGGTGGGTTTGTGTCGCCAGCCTTCTGGTTAGCAGTCAAATGCCTTAGGCACTGTGCTACCAGAGCTCCCTATGTAGCAATACAGAATTAAAATATGATGCCTTAAAGTAATTTACTTATAACATGCTAATGTTTGGGGGTCCTGTGTGGTACAAACAGTGTGTTAACACTCTCAGCTGCTGACCTAAAGGTTGGGGGTTGAGTCTACCCAGAGGCACCTTGGAAGAAACAGCTGGTGATTTATTTCTAAAAAAATCAGCTATTGAAAACCCTTTGGAGCATAGTTCTACTTCGATATATATGGAATAATGAGTCAAAATCCACTCAACAGCAACTGGTAGCTAATAATTAATGAGTATTTATTATGTTCCAGCTGTTATTCTAAGTGCTTTACATGAATTAAGTTATTCACAACCCTATGTTTGTGCTGCTATTATTATTTCAATTTCATAAATAAGGAAACTGAGTGGCAAAGAGGTTAAGCAACTTGCTCAAGGTCATTGGTAGGTGTCTTGAAGTCAATTCTGCTTTGTAGCAACCTTATATGACCGAGCAAAACTGCCCCATAGGATTTCCTAGGCTGTAATCTTTACAGACAAACACATGAGCTGCTCTACAGGAGGAAGATGAGGCAGTCTACTTCTGTAAAGATTCATAGCCTTGGAAACCCAATGGGGGTCACTATGAGTCGTAATCAACTCAATGGCAGTGAGTTTGGTCTGGGTTTTTTAATCTTTACAGAAGCAGATTGCCAGGTCTTTCTCCCTCAAAGATACTGGTATGTGTGTGTGTTATGTGCCATCCAGTCGGCCCTGACTCATAGCGACCTCTCCTTGGGTTTCAGAGGCAGTATCACTATGGAAGTAGATTGCCCAACCTTCCTTCCGAGGAGTGGCTGGTGGGTTCGAATCGCCAACCTCTGGTTAGCAGTCAAGTGCTTTAGGCACTATGCTATAAATCACCAACCTTTCAGTTAGCAGCCAAGCACTTAACTGTTCCAGTACTGGGGCTCCTAACTCCCAAGATAATAAAGCTAATAAATATTGTCACCAGGACTCGATCCTGGGAAATCTGCTTTTAGAGTCAAGCTCTTGCCAGGTTGCTGTCAAGCTGTAGTCTGGGACTACAAGGCTGAACTGCGAAGTTCAATGGGGCTGGAGAATCTGCCTCCAGGCTCTCACTCACATGATTGGTAAACCAAAAAAACCAGAAAGGAGCTCTGGTGGCATAGTGCCTAAGGCATTTGACTGCTAACCAGAAGGCTGGTGATTCAAACCCACCAGCCACTCCTCAGAAGGAAGGTTGGACAATCTATTTCCATAATGATACCACCTCAGAAACCCAAGGAGTCGCTATGAGTCGGATCCAACTTGATAGCCATGAGTTTGGGTTGGTAGCAGGCCTCAATTCCTTAGTACCTGTCTGTTATCTAAAGGCTTTCATTCTTTACCATAAAAAGGAAGTTTTTTAGTCATTTTAAAAATGAGATCACATTATATAGTTTTTTTCATTCCACACCCAGCAACATATTGCAAATATTTTTTTCTATGTAACTAAACATATTTCTCAAAAATCATCACAATAGGACCAATGAACAATATCACGATAAATGGAGAAAGATTGAAGTTGTCAGGGATTTCTTTTTACTTGGATCCATAATTAAGCAGCAGTCAAGAAATCAAATGATGTACTGCATTGGGTAAATCTGCAAAAGACCTCTACAGTGTTAAAGGGCACTTTGAAGACTTAGGTGCATCTAACCCAAGCCATGGTCCTTTCAGTAGCATCATATGCATATGAAAGCTGGAAAATGAATAAGGCAGACCAAAGAAGAATTGATGCATTTGAATTGTGGTCTTGGTGAAAATACTGTAGACTGCCACAAGAATGAACAAATCTGTCTTGGAAGAGGTACAGCCAGAATGCTCCCTTGGAGTGAGAATGGCCAGACTTCATCTCACCTTACTTTGGTCATGTTGTCAGAAGGGACCATTCCCTGGAGAAGGATGTCATGCTTGGTAAAGAGGAGGGTGAGAGTCAGTGCAAAAGGGAGAGCTCCTCAACAAGATGGATGGACACACTGGCTGCAACGATGTGCTCAAGCATCGCAACAATTTTGAGGATGGAGCAGGAGGGGACAGTGTTTCGTTCTGTTGTACAAAGTGTTGCTGTGAGTTGGAACTGACTCTTTGGCATTTAACAACAACAAACATATCTCTAACCATAATTTTCTTTAAGGCTTTGAATGCAGATTACCACCTTGAAAAGACATAATTCCTTCAGGCAGATCAACTAAAATATATAAGGTATTTTCTTATTTTATCTTCTTTCATTTATGCACTAAAACAGGGAAATTTCATTTTCCGTGATGGCTAATGGCTTCTTTGATTTACTACTATTTAAAAAAGTGAAATTTGGGTTTTTACTTGGTAATAGAGATCTTACCGACAACTTATACTGTATGCTACTATTTATCCATAATTTTTGTAATTATAAGAAGTATAACTTGTAAAACTTGAAATTCTCCAAAAGCTAAATACTCTTTCTTTCATGTTAAATGTGGGGACATGCAAGTTAACATGAATAAGTCACTAGTGCACTGAAGGAGAGGAGCTCTTGTGGTACACTGATTAAGGCAGTTGATTGCTAACCAAAAGGTCAGCAGTTTGAACCCACCAGCCTCTCTGTGGGGAGATAGATAAGGAAGTCTGCTTCCATAAAGATGTATGGTCTTAGAAACCCTATGGGGGAGTTCTTCTTTGTCCTATAAGGTCACTATGAGTTGGAATTGACTATGGCAGTGTGTTGAGTGGTACTGAAGAAAAATATGTTTAGTATTTAAAAAATTATCATTGATTTGTCTGAATTATTATATCTCCTTTTTATTTCAGCAAGATGCTGTGATAGTGAGTAGTGTACCAAGGGTCGCAGAGAAGTTTCTAGGATTTCTGAGTTTCACACAAAGGCAACCTACTTAAAGGCCTATTATTATTTGCTAAGGAGCCTTAATGGGGCAGTGGTTAAGTACTGTGCTGCTAAACGAAAGCTACCTGTTCAAGCCCACCCAGTGGCTCTATGGGAGAAAGACCTAGCAGTTGCTTTCATAAAAATCACAGCCAAGAAAACCCTACAGGACAGTTCTGCTCTGCCATAGGTTGCTATGACTTGGAGTCGACTCATCAGCACCCAACAACCTTATTTGTTTACGGGGGATGGGGGGGATGCTTAGAGTCACACTATGCTGTTGGTTCCACACATAATGGTGATCAAGGTGTATGTGAAATTGATTTACAAGAACCCCATGCTACTTGTCATTACTAACACAAATTCTACACCTTGGGGGAAAGGAAGTAGAAAAGAGGAACATTTTCAAACTGATGTTTCAGACATGAGATCACTTTAGAGAAAATTAATTCCAATAGGGGGTCTCTAAAGAGAACTACGGTTTGAAACAAAAACACAACAGTAACTGCAGCTATTCCAGGAATAACTAATTCTGAATGACACAAGTTCTTAATTTTCTGTATTAAAAGTTCCTTTTGGTTCTAATTTTAATATAGAAGGATATACAATTGTAGGGCTTCCCACTCCCTATGCTATCCCTCATTAGCTGTTTCACTCTCTTTATTTTACAGAATTATACAAAAGGCTGACAATAGTAGAAAAAATGAGTATAAAATTTTTTCATGTTTTCCACCAATATTGTGCATGTTAGAGAAAAATGAGTTTTCCTAAATGATGTAATGGTATTTAATAAGCTTTTCATTTGGCATAATTTAAGTCCATTCAGTAGAATACTCTGTAGAGGTTGGATTATAACTGTGGAGTGTATCTTTTACAAATCAAGTCACTTAATTAAATCTATTTATGAAACATGAATTGTTGTTACGTGCCGTCGAGTCGGACCCAACTCATAGCAACCCCTCCTTGGGTTTCCGAGGCAGTATCACTACAGAAGTAGATTGCCCCATCTTCCTTCCAAGGAATGGCTGGTGGGTTTGATCGGCCAGCAAATTAGCAGTCAAATGCCTTAGGCACTACGCTCCCAGAGCTCCCTGAAACATGAATAGGAGAGTTATTCTAGGGAAGTTTCAATAGGTTCAGAATCTCTAGTTCTCAGGACACACTATAGGATTTAACTTTATGCCCTTCTAACTCTGCTTTTCAAAAGCTGGTTATAGGATGGAGCTCGGCACTAAATAATCAGCGACATATTACATATCGTTAAGAATGTTATTACCAACCAACTAGGATGTCTTTATGAATTTTGGCCATGGACAAGAGTTGAGGATGAGGTCAGGTTTTTGTTTAGGGGCTAGAGTTTCAATTTATTTACTCTTCAGAAAACACCGCTGGAGTAAAGTTCACAGAACCAAGTGCTAAACACTGGTTCCATTTATTCAGCTGGTGTGAGTGTTTCAGGAAGCCACTTACAAGCACTAAACACATTGGTATAAAAATACAAGTTCATTTAAAACAATCCTTACATCTCAAGTTCATTTTATCAATATTATTAGTTTAATTAGGATAAATATATAATTTAAATAACTGTAAGTAGTCAGGTAGCATAGTGCCTAAGGCACTTGACTGCTAACCAGAAGGCTGGTGGTTCAAACCCACCAGCTACTCCTAAGAAAGAAGGTTGGGCAATCTACATCCATAGTGATACAGCCTTGGAAACCCAAGGAGGGGTGGCTATGAATCGGATCCCACTCGGCACATAACAACAACAACAACAACAAATAAGTAGTTAATGTGTAAATAGCATGTGGTTGCAAACAATGCTTGACTGGTTTGGCGTATAATGAAGTAATTATGTACAATAAGGAGAAATAAATGCAGGTGACTACATAGAGTAGGACGTTATTCTATAGTTTACTTTAGGCATTATTCTTTCTCTGGGATTACTTAAGTTTCAAAAAACATGATTATGATTGTTTTAACATTTCAAAGCTTAGTGAAAGCCCTTGAAAGTCAAAGCTACACACGCAGAAGTAAAATTGTGTCTCCGGGGACAGAATTTATATTCTCAACAATACATCCAGTTAATAGTTGATGCTTTCCAGAAGAGACCTAATCAGTGCTTTCTATTAATGTTTTCATTTTCAAAGGCTTTAAAATCAGTGACTCTATTAACCAATTCTCATGAAACATGGTTCAGGCTTAGGTGGAGTTTCCTGACAAAGCTTTCCCTACTGCACAGCCAGCTGTGGCCAGGAAGGAGAGTTTTCTGCAGCCTGTTATGAGGCCATTTGCTTCTGGGAGAACCCAGATACGCAGAGTGAATGCCTTGTGGAATTGTCTGATGCCTGCAATTGCTGCCAGGTTCAGGTTTTTATTGTGGGTGCTTCCTACTTGCTAGGCATATCCCATGTGTGTACAAACAACCCGTATACCTGCGATCTCTGAGGAACAGACACTATTCTTTGAGCTGCCTTAATATTCTACTTCTTTCCATTTGCTCCCTCTTCTCTTTTCCACTTGTTTGTATACAGTGTATCCTGTGAATTAGTTTAAAAAAAAAAAAAAAACTACACTCAAGACACAAAAGCAGAAGTTGCTTACTTGCTTAAAACCAACCTCCTCTCTTTGTTTCCTAGTACTTGGAAATTTCTGAGGATTCTTTACCACGTAAAATCCTTTGTTTGATAGTGACACTCCTTTTGCAGAATAGGCTAATTTGCACTTTGCTATGCTCAACCTATATTTCAAATTTTCCCTCAAAATATAGTTCTTCTGGGAAAATTCATGATTAAGTCACCTACCCATTTGTAGACGAAATTAAAGGGAAAAAATGAAATTAGAAAGGAAACATAACACATGTGAAAGAGCATTGGACTGGAAGTTAAGAAACATGACCTCCAGTTTTCGTTCCAAAACTTGCCAATGCCATGACCTTGACTTGCTTGGCTTTGACTAATTTTCCATCCTATGCCTCATAAGTACATGCACACCTACCTGGACACACACTCACTTATACCAAACCAAACTCACTGCCTGGAGTCGGATCTGACTCATAGCGACCCTCCTTGGGTTTCCAAGGCAGTATCACTATGGAAGTAGATGCCCAACCTTCCTTCCAAGGAGTGGCTGGTGGGTTTGAACCAGCCACTGGTTAGCAGTCAAGTGCCTTAGGCACATATGAATGCAAGAATGAAATCTATAAAATTACAAAAATTATTTAGTCCATATTATATTTATATAGGAGTCATCACATTTATTTATAGGAGTCCCTGGGTGGCACAAATGGTTAAGCCTCGGACTAGCGGCCAAAGGATTGGCAGTTCAGACTCACTCAGAGGCACCTCAGAGGACAGGCCTGGTGATCTGCTTCTGAAAGTTCACAGCCTTTGGAGACTATGGAACAGTTCTCTCAACAAATGAAAGTAGCAACACATTTTATATACATTTTATATACACTTGTTTCTTTTACAGATCTCATCCTTTTATTTGCATAATGTATTGAGTTTGATCCTGATACCTGGTGTCAGGATTGGAAGAAGAATCATTAACAACCTGAGATATGCAGACGATACAACTTTGCTTGCTGAAAGGGAGGATGACTTACAGCACCTACTGATGAAGGTTGAAGAATACAGTCTGCAGTATGGATTACATCTCAACATAAAGAAAACAAAAATCCTCACAACTGGACCAATGAGCAGCATCACAATAAATGGAGAGAAGATTGAGGTTGTCAAAGAATTCACGTTGCTTGGTTCTACAATCGATGCCAACGGAAGCAGCAGTCAGGACATTAGACGACTGTAGCATTGGGAAATTCAACTGCGAAGGAACTGTATCAAGTGCTGAGGAGCAAGGATATCTCCTTGAGGACTAAGGTGCAACTGACACAAGCCATGATATTTCCAATCGCCTCGCATGCATGTGAGAGCTGGACAATGAATAAGGAAGACCGAAGAAGAGTTGATGCTTTTGAGTTGTGGTGCTGGCGAAGAATGCTGAAAGTACCATGGACTGCTAAAAGAACTAACAGATCTGTCCTGGAGGAAGTGCAGCCAGAATGCTCCTTGGAAGCAAGAATGGCCAGACTTCGTCTCACCTATTTTTGTCATGTTGTCAGAGGGGACCATTCCCTGGAGAAAGATGTCATGCTTGGTAGGGTGGAGGGTCAACGAAAGAGGGGGAGGCCTTCAATGAGATGGATTGACACAGTGGCTGCGATGATGGGCTCAAGTATAGCAGGGATTGTGGGGCTGGCGGGGATCGGGCAGTGTTTCGTTCTGCTGTGCATGGGGTCGCTATGAGTCGGAAACGACTCGACAGCACTTAACAACAACAACATTGAGTTTGATTCTAGGCATCTGTTTTTATCAGAAGAGGAGGTCATTTCTTTCAGAGCTATAAGAGGGTGATTGGAATGCCAGACACAGACCCATGTGGACTGCTTAATTAATGCAGTAAGATACAATTATATTTTATACTTTCAATATTATAAATATTAAATATATTATTAGAGTTTGAAGAATTCATTTAATGTTCATGTTACCTGGATATGTGCTTAGCCATAGAGACATAGAAACCCTTTAGAGGAAAGATACCCTTCATAGGTATACCCTTCAGAGGTCTGATTTTATATGCTTACTTATTTCACAGTGAGGAAACTGAGGCCAAGAGAAATAAGCCCAGGTCTCCCGCCTACCTTTCAGCCCACTTTGCTTTTATATACGTCGTTAAGTGGCCAGCGATGATAGAGGCCTTTGGACCATCAGCGGGGAGTTCTCAGGGTTATTTTCTCAACAAGAAACCCCACAGTGAGGCTTTTTTTCCGGAGCCTGCCCTATTAGGTGGGTCGCTCTGTCCCGCCCCCTCTCAGTTGTTCTGGTGATAAATGGGCTGCAGCACGCGGACCCCCTCGATCCCGGAGCCCCAGTCCCTTCTCAGGAGCTGCACAGGGAGCGTGTTGGATGCGATGGGTTGTGGCTCCAGCAGAAAAGTAGTCCCGGAGCCGCCAGAGCTGGCCCAGGTCAAGCAGGAGGGTCAAGGCAGAGGCAGCGCCGTAGGCAACGGGCCGGGATCCGCAGAGATAGCAGAGGCGGCTCGGGGAATGCAAGTGGTCCGCTTCCGAGCCAAGTTCGACCCCCGGGTCCTCTCCAGGTAAAGCGCCTGGTGAAACGCGGCCTGCAGGCTGGCCTGGGGCTGAGTCATAACAGGTAACCTGTGAGCAGGGAGCTAGAGGAAGGGAAAATTCAAGAGATGGACGATGACGAGGAGCATTAAGGACAGGAAGGGAACTCCTGTCCTCAGGATTTGGAAAGGAGGAGGCCTTCCAGCCCTCATCCCTGGGTCTATGGTATTTACTGGGGCTGGGGCCAACCAGACTAGTTTTGTGAAGTATCCTCCACTAAATTCATGAGAAAGGGATCATAGTGCACGGTGCAAAAACGTTAAATAAAAACCAGACGCACTGAGGTGGAGTCGGATCCGAGTCAGTGACCCCTCCTTGGGTTTCTGAGGCAATGTCTCTATGGAAGTAGATTGCCCAACCTTCCTTTCGAGGAATAGCTGGTGGGTTTGAACTGCCAGCTTTCTGGTTAGCAGTCAAATGCCTTAGGCACTATGCCATCAGAGCTCATTAGTACAATTAAATATTAGTGCAGTTCTTAGTTACTGTCTTCATGAAATATAAGTAGGACTTAGCTGACTTCCATGTAGGAAAAGAGCAACAATGGTAGGTTGTTTGGCCGGAGAAATTGCCTCCCAGTATGCCATATTAGGGACATTCTGGTGGCATACTGCCTAAGGCATTTGACTGCTAAGCAGAAGGCTAGCAGTTTAAATCCACCAGCCACTCATGGAGGAAAGACTGGGCAATCTACTTCCATAGTGATACCGCCTCGGAAACCCAAAAAGGGGTCTCTATGAGTCAGAACCCACTCCAGGCAGTGAATTTGTTTTTTTGTTTTTGTGTCATATTAGACATGCTGAGCAAGGAAATTGCAGAATTCCTTTCCACTCTACAGTGTATGGTGGGGTACAGTGGTGGATGGCTCAGTTGGCTTTTTAGGGGGGCACTTCTAGTCCTAGAATTATTTGCTTACTTAATCCCAGCACTCTGTGCCAAGTCTCTATAGACTCCTTCCCTGGCTTTCTTGGAAACGTTTGGGACGATAATTGCTTAACGATCAGTCCAGTAGCTGCTAGGCTTAGGGAGGAACGAAACTGGCAGACCCCACTGTGTTTGAATCAGAATGGACTTGGGATCTTCTCAGGATTAAATCGATTGAACATCTCTGGCCGGCCATCAGTATCCAGGGAGATGAAGCTTGTACTACAGTGTTTGACCATTTGCTCAACCCAAGTGCTTTCCTATAACACTGACTTTGAGGCTGTTCTTTGAGAGGGGAAGAGTGTGAAAGTATAAGAAATGGATAGAATTTGTAAATGTATTTGCCCCTGCTTGATTCAATTCTTGCTTCCTGTTTTCAAAGTATATGTGATGATTAGGGAATAATATGAATTCAGTGAGTGATGCTTTCAACAAGCATTTATTGGTGTTTCTTCTGTGCCAGGCACTGCACTAGATGTAGCCACTCAAATCATAAAGATGGCCTCCCTCCATGTCTGTCAGGAGCTTATGAGCAAGGCTGTAGTTTTAGGAATTTGTTATTAGGCATTAGTTATTCAATTTGGGGCCATTTATTTCCACTACTCTAAATCCTGGTTTAAAGCCTACTGATTTCATATGCTAAATGACTAGCATTTTGTCAAATACGTGTTATATAAAAGCCCTTAACAATATTGAATCAAACCTCTTTTATTTGAGCAAAAGAATATAGTTCTTCAGCAATAGTAATTCTCGGAGATCTTATGATTAATCCTGTGAGCAAATGAGTTTGCCGTGCAGTTTTGGAACATAGCAATAAATTAGTATTTGTAAAATGCTTTAATCTACATTAGAAGTAATGTAAAACTTTGTTGGTTTGCAATGCAATATAATTTGAAATGCCTGTGATTATCTTCATAATCACACTGGGGGTGCATGTGAATAAAAAAAGCAGAGTTGGAAAGGGAGGATGGAAAGAATCTATTTAAGATTTTACTAAATTGCTATCTGTTGTGATAAGGTAATTGGCCAGAAAATTAAGTGCACTGTATAGAACAAAGCTGTTGTCCTGTAAGCTGGTAGAGCTGAATGTCATTTTTGTTCAGTGAGCACAGGAATATAGGGAACCAAAAAGTAGGCAGCAGAGCAGTAAAAATTACAGAAAGAATAAGCTAAGCAAAAGAAAAAAGAAAAAGAAAGGACTATTTAAAGCACAGATTGATATTTACTTTTGAATCTTTTGTATTGAGTTTGTGACTGAAGGTTTCTTTCTCCTATCTGGGTACTTTACATTTTTCTTCCCTTCTCTGGTAATCTGTTGTGAATTTCCAAATCAGTTCTGACACATAGTGACCCTGTAGGAGAGAGTAGAGCCACCCCAGAGGGATTCCTAAGCTGTAACCTTTACTGTACCATATCACTAGGTCATTTCTTCCTTAGAGTGGCTGGGGCTGGTGGGTTTTAACCACCAACCTTTTGGTTAGCAGCTGAATGCTTAACCTTTGTGCCCCCAGAGCTTCTTCTGACAAACTTACATGGGAGACATTTTAATAAAGTGGGAAGAATACCAAATTATATAAGATTTGGATTGTAATCCTGACTCTACAATTTAAATAACCCATCAGCTAACCTACGCCTCAAATTTCTTTATTTGTAAAATGAGTTGCTTTCCAGACCATTCTCTAATATTCGCTAATCCTTAGTCTTTGAAATCCTAGCTGCCTTTTTGTTATCATTAATGTGTCAAAGTTACACATTATTGACATACATCTCATGTTAAATTTCTGGTTGTTGCTGTTGTTGTTATGTGCCGTCGAGTCGGCCCCGACTCATAGCGACCCCTCCTTGGGTTTCTGAGGCAGTATCACTACGGAAGTAGGATTGCCCACCCTTCCTTCCGAGGAGTGGCTGGTGGGTTTGAATCGCCAGCCTTCTGGTTAGCAGTCAAGTTTAGAAATTTCAAGTGCAGGAGGGTTGAGAGGTGGGGAGAAGTCTGTGGAAATCTGTTGGCTGGAGCGTGGCCCTGTACCACTCTCACTAGACTTCTGAAGCCTGCCTTTATAATAAACCAAAAACCAAACTCACTGTCGTCGAGTTGAATCCGACTCATAGCTACCTCTCCTTGGGTTTTTAAGGTGATATCACTATGGAAGTAGATTGCCCAATCTTCCTTCCGAGGAGTGGCTGGTGGGTTTGAACAGCCAGCCAACTGGTTACCAGCCAAATGCCTTAGGCACTATGCCCCAGAGCTCCTGCCTTTATAATAGGACAGCCATATTTACTTTTTCAATGATGACCTGTTAAAGAGCTACTGTGCATGAGATGCGTATGGGACTGACAGCTCACAGACAAGTGACACACAGAAACTTACTCTTAGCACCTTGTGTTCTGATGTGGTAGGCTCCCTCCTTTGAGAAGTTATAATTGGGAATAAAGCTCTTTTTATTCTCCCCACATGGTCTGGTGTTTGATGTTCAAGAACGATAAAAGCAAAGATTGGAAGGAGGAAATGATAGAAGGAGGTTCTACAATTCTGCAAGGAAGTTTTGGTAAAATGAGTTTAAAGGAGATGAATTTGAATCCCATCCCTTCCAATTATAGTCTGTGTGACTTTGGGAAAACAACTTAGCTTTTTTATCCTTAATTTTCCTATTAAGAAAAAGGAATTTGTATGACATCACCTGGAAGTTTCTGAGTGCTGCAAGCAGTTAATGCACTTAGCTATAACCTGAAAGAGGAAGAGGCAGCCGCAGGGACCCAGGTAAGTGTGGTACAAGAGGTTTCCAACAGGGAGACAAACCTGTCTGTTGGTTTGTCCTACCGTGCTGATGTGTTGATGTGAGTTTTGAGGCTGAGCCACTGGTGTTTCTAACCCAGCAGGATGCACATGGTGCACAGGTATCAGCCCAGCTTACAGACTGAGACAGACTAGGAAGAAGGAAGAGGCCGTCCACTTCTCAAAGAATTAGCCAGGGAAAACCTTATGAATAGCAAAGAAGCATTGTTTGATACATTACCGCACAACTTTATGAACAGTCCAGTTAGGTTAGAAGGCTCTCAAAATAGGACTGGGAAAGAGCTGCATCATCTCAGTAAAACCAGCCTTACTCATATGGATAAGGTAAAGCTTTTGAGACCTCCATTTGCTGATGTAGCACCACTCAAATTGAAGAGAAACAGCTTCAGACATCCGTTAATCATCGGAACATGGAATGTACGAAGTATGAATCTAGGAAAATTGGAAGTTGTCAAAAATGAAATGGAACACATAAAGATTGATATCCCTGGCATTGTTGTTGTTGTTATGTGCCGTCGAGTCGACCCCTGACTCATAGCGACCCCTCCTTGGGTTTCCGAGGCAGTATCACTACGGAAGTAGGATTGCCCAACCTTCCTTCTGAGGAGTGGCTGGTGGGTTTG
>NW_006922167.1:152574-167882 GCF_000298275.1 Orycteropus afer afer
ATCATTAACAACCTGAGATATGCAGACGATACAACTTTGCTTGCTGAAAGTGAGGATGACTTGAGGCACTTACTGATGAAGGTTGAAGAATACAGTCTGCGATATGGATTACGTCTCAATATAAAGAAAACAAAAATCCTCACAAATGGACCGATGAGCAGCATCACAATAAATGGAGAGAAGATTGAGGCTGTCAAAGAATTCATGTTACTTGTTTTTACAAATGAGGCCAATGGAAGCAGCAGTCAGGACATTAGATGATGTGTAGCATTGGGAAAGTCAACCGTGAAGGAACTGTTTCAAGTGCTAAGGAGCAAGGATGTCTCCTTAAAGACTAAGGTGCGCCTGACACAAGCAATGATATTTCCAATTGCCTCATATGCATGTGAGAGCTGGACAATGAATAAGGAAGACCGAAGAAAAGTTGATGCTTTTGAGTTGTGGTGCTGGCGAAGAATGCTGAAAGTTCCATAGACTGCTAAAAAAAACTAACAGATCTGTCCTGAAGGAAGTGCACCTGAAATGCTCCTTGGAGGCGAGAATGGTCAGACTTCGTCTCACCTACTTTGGTTATGTTGTCAGAAGGGATCATTCCCTGGAGAAGGATGTCGTGCTTGGTAGGGTGGAGGGTCAACGAAAGAGGGGGAAGCCTTCAGCAAGATGGATTGACACAGTGTTGTGATGATGGGGTCAAGTATAGCAGGGATCATGGAGCTGGCATGGGATCAGGCAGTGTTTTGTTCTGCTGTGCATGGGGTTGCTATGAGTCAGAAACGACTCCATGACACCTAACAACAACAACAGTAGCTGAGAGGTTGGTGGTTCAAATTCAACCTGAGGTGCCTTGGAAAAAAAGGCCTGGCAATCTACTTTTGTAGAAAATAGCCATGGAAAATCCTATATACCCCAGTTGTGCTCTGACACACATGTGGGCCCGATGAGGTGAAATTGACTCAATGGCAATTGGTTATTCCGTTAGGTTTTTTGTAAGGGTAAGATAGATAGGTAGATGCATATCTAAATGCCTGACACATAATACGTGTCTAATAAATGCTATTGTCATTCAGACTGTCTGTCTGACAACTCGTTAACTTTCTATAGTTTGCCCCCATTTCAAAAAAAGATTTGGGATGGGCTTCAAAAGTACTAAACACAATTAAACAATAGTAAGTGAAAGAGCAATAGTAGTAATAAATGAGGGAGCCAGGGTAGGAAAATATAAGGATAGAAAAAGATGATATAAAACATGGACTTAGTTAATTTCTAGGGTCATCATCAGAGGGATAACAAATTTTTCTTTCTTTGCCCCTCACCAGGTATGACATCAAGGCCCTTATTGGGAGAGGCAATTTCAGTAAGGTTGTCAGAGTGGAGCAGAAAGCCACCAAGAAGCCTTTTGCAATAAAGGTGATGGAAACCAGAATGAGGGAAGGCAGAGAAGCGTGTGAAGCGGAGCTCCGCGTCCTGAGGCGTGTTAGCCACTGCTACATTGTCCAGCTCGTGGAGGTCTTCGAGGCCCAGGACTGCGTCTACATGGTAATTGAGCTGGCAACAGGAGGAGAACTATTTGATCGACTCATTGCTCAGAGATCCTTTACAGAGAAGGATGCTGTCAGAATCCTCCGGATGGTTGCTGATGGGATTAGGTATTTGCACACTTTGCGAATAACTCATAGGGACCTAAAGCCTGAAAATCTCTTATACTACCATCCAGGTGCAGAGTCAAAAATTTTAATCACAGATTTTGGGTTGGCAAATTCTGGGAACAAAAGTGGTGACTGGACAATGAGAACACTCTGTGGGACACCAGAATACATAGCCCCTGAGGTTTTGCTGAGGAAACCTTACACCAGTGCAGTGGACATGTGGGCTCTTGGTGTAATCACGTTTGTTTTACTTAGTGGATTCCTGCCTTTTGATGATGAAAGCCACGCACGGCTTTATAGGAAGATTGTGAGAGGCAAATATAATTATACAGGAGAGGTAAGAGATCATTTTATTCCTATTGTGTTGGCCTAGAGCAGAGTTTCTCAACTTTGGCACAATACATATTTTGGAATGGGTGAATCCTGGACATCGTGTAGGATGTTGAGCGGCATCCCTGCCTTCTGTCTGCTAGGAACCGCTCGGCCCCTGCCCTTCCAGTGACAACTCAGAATATCTCCAGACTGTCCTCTGGGAGACAAAATCACTCTTGGTTGAGAACTACTGCAGGTAAAGGTGCTCTGGTGGCACAGTGCCTAAGGCATTTGACTGCTAACCAGAAGGTTGGTGGTTCGAACCCACTAGCCACTCTGTGGAAGGAAAGCGGGACAATCTACTTCTGTAAAGATTTACTGCCTCAGAAACCTGAAGGAGGTCACTATGAGTTGCAATCAACTCAATGGCAGTGGGTTTGGTTTGGTTTTGGTCTGCAGGTAGAAAGTACCTAGATTGGTTTGTCTGTGGTTAGCACATGACGTCGTGTACCTGAGCCAGCTGAGCAGACAAATATGTACCCCAAAGCTCAGCATGATGCTTGAGTGTTTGGTGAGAGATTTCCTGCCTTAAATCCGGTTGATCCAAGCCTTTTTTTCTAAAGTAATGTTACCTCAGTGAAATGTTCAGTCTCACAGCTTGGGTGAAAATATTTATCCATTGTTTGAACTTGGAACTCCCAGTGTTCCTGTGTTAACATTTGTTGCTTTGGAAATGTAAGCAAAGTTGTCAACATTTGTGGGATGGATGCTCAACAGAATGGGAAATTCATCTGGTGTTAAGGAAGTGATCAAATTTATATTACTTCTGATTTTTAAAGTTTTTTTTTTCTCATAAAGAAAAAAGATTGGTAGACTTGATTATATCTACTTAAAATGTAATGTCTATATGCAATATGATATAATATCCAATAATGTATATATAATATCCGATAACATTACTAACAAAATTAAAAGCTAAACAGAAAATTGAAAAAGAATATTTTCTGTATTCTGACAGAGCTTTAATACCTGATTGTGTATGCATATATTTAAAAAATGCATACAAACAGATAACTGAGAACTACTCACTAATGTCCAAAGAAATGCAAATGAAAATTTTTTTTTTCGTCTATCAAATTAAGATTTATAAAAAAACCTCAATCCTCTACTTAATTGTACTTTACATTTATGTGGTAGACTACTTCACAATGTCTAAATTATGTGTACTTTAAAAATTTAAGGACATCAGAAAATGTTCACATCCAAGTGAGAAAAAAATAATATGTGTATTATCACAAATATGTGAGAAAATGTGTGCATAGAGAAAAGACTTGGGTGAAACACAAAAAAACTTTAAATGGATTTATCTCCTGGTTTTGGGATTATGGATCATTTTGGTTTTCTTCTTTATATTTTGAATATCTTTATATTTCTGTTTCAGTTTTGTTTTGTTTGCTATTTCTGTTTTGATTATCTATTGCTGCACAACAAACCACCTCAAAACCTAGTGGCTTAAAACAACCATTTTATTATTCCTCATGGTTCTGAGGATGGGTCTCAGTTGAGTGACTCTTCTGCTCCATGTAATGCTGGCAGGGACTGCCGTCCTCTGAGGGCTTGACTGAGCTGGAATATTCTAAAGAACTGCCTCAAATATCTGGCATGTTGTCAGGTATGACTGGAAAGCTAGGTTTAACTTGGTCTCTGGGACTACCAGGACTTTATCTGTCATGTCTCAAGGCCTCTTTCACACCGTTAGGTCTTCCATGTATTCTTTCCAGGAGAGAGGCCAAAGTTCTTACATAGCTATTTAAAGTTTCTAAAATTCACTGTTCCAAGAGGGAGAAAGGGGAAGTTTCCAGTTCTACTCAGTGCTGGGTTTGGTAACAGCTCAGCATCACTTCTGCCTAATATTAGTGGTTACTGTGATTCCTAGGTCAGCCCAAACTGACTACACAAGGAAGTGAATACTAGGGATGTAGCTCACTGGGGTCATCTTTGGATGAATTTTTGCTTTTGTATTTGAGGGAGGAGGTTTCAACTATATACGTAATATTTTATTTTTATAAGAAGAGAGTACTAATGTAAATATGGCAAAATATTAGGACTTACTAAAGCTCACTAGTGGATATATTAGTATTTATGTCAGTTTCTGCATTTCTGTTTGTTTTTTTAAATAGATTTTAGTTTTTAGAGCAGTTTTAGATTCACATGTAAATTATGCAGAGCATACAGAGAGTTTCCATATACCTCCCTCTCCCCTGCAAACTGTTTCTCCTGTGAGAAAGTGCCACTTCTCTGGTACATTTGTTAAAATCGATGAACCAATATTGATATATTATTAAGCAAAGTCTATAATTTACATTAGGGTTTCCTCCTTGTATTGTACAGTTTCATGGGTTTTTACAAATGCATACTCTCTGTGTTCAACATTACAGTAACATACACAATAGTTTCCCTGCTCTAAAAATTCTCTGTGCTCCATCTATTCATACCTCCCCCTCTCCCACTGAACCCCCGGCCACCCCTGATCTCACAGTTACTTTTTTTAATGTACAAAACTAATATACAACATATCTGGTTAAAAAGTCCTTGTTGTAGATTGAATTGTGACTCCCCAAAACATGTGTTATAAATCTTAACCTTGATGACTGTGGTTATAATCCCATTAGGGAAGAGTTGATTTTGTTATGTTCATGAGGCAGGATTAGTGTAGAGTGTATCTTGAGTTAATCTCTTTTGAGATATAAAGGAGATTAAATAAGCAAGCTAGGAAGCTGAGGCAGAGGCCATGGAATTCTCCAAGGAGCCTGGAAGCAGAAGATGAAGAGACAAGGACCTTCCCCAAGAACTGACAGAGAAAGAAAGACTTCCTGTAGAACTAGCACCCTGAATTTGGACTTCTAGCCTCCTAAACTGTGTGAATTAAATTTCTGTTTGTTAAAGACACTCACTTGTGTTGTTTCTGATATAGTAAAAACTCACTGCCATTGAGTCAGATCCAACTCATAGTGATCCCTCCTTGGGTTTCCAAGGCAGTATCACTACAGAAGTAGATTGCCCAATCTTCCTTCCAAGGAGTGGCTGGTGGGTTTGAACCGCTAGCCTTCTGGTAAGCAGTCAAATGCCTTAGAAACTGTGCCACCAGAGCTCTCTCTGATATAGTAGTACTACATAAGTAACATAGACCTTTAGCCCATAACTGAAATCCCAGTTATGACACCTTGAGAGAATCACCTCTTTCATCTAGAATTCAAATGGAAAAAGTGAACTAAATAGAATAAGAACTTTCAGAGATCTAAGTGTTATATCTTCTATGATGAAATTGAATTATATATTTAATATAAATACTTAATTAAAATAATGTAAACAGTGAATATTTTAGTAAATACCTGGCTTATCTATACTGTAGCCCCACTCATACAATGAAAGAGTATCTAGAATGTTAGCCTTTAACTTTTCTGGATTTTGGTGTAAAATAAGTTGCTTCTCATGAAGCCTTAAATGACCATTCCACTTGTATCATTCTTTGCCTTTTCTGAATACTGTTTAACAACATAATCGATTCCATGTGTTTTGACATTTAATCTGTCATTTCTCTAAAACATTATAGGCTCCTTGATGGCTGGGACTCTATATTTTCCCTAACTTCAATGAGATATCATAAAGAGCTAAACATAGAGAAATAATTTAATAAAAAATAAAATACTGTTTAAAAATATTGGGCGATTCTAATTTGTAACTACAGGAGGAAATGTATTTCAAATATAACTTTGTTTCACGCATAGAATACAAAGTTCAGTTTATAGTAAGGTGGATTATTAGATAATTTATAGTTTGAGTTGCTGAATTGATTATATTCATTCTGGACTATAAAGTGGTTTGGAAGGGTACATTTACTCTACTCCCTGGGTTTTGTTAGGTAGGGGTGAGAGTTCACTTCTCAGTTGTCTCCTGCAATGCTGGAGGAACACTGTTACATTTTAGACAGATATATGAATATAAAGTGCCCTGGTGTCACAAATGGTTACATACTCAGCTGTTAACTGAAAGGTTGGCAATTTGAATCCATGCAGCATCTTTGTCGGAGAAAGATTGCAGCTCTGCTTCTGTAAAGATACCAGCTAAGAAAACTCTATGGGACTGTCAACTCTGTCACAGGGGGTCTCTATGAGTCGACATCACCTGACAACAGTAATATAATGAGGTCTATCAATCTTCTTCTTTATTTCTGCACTGGGAGGGGGGAACTTTTGTAAGGGCAGAAGGGCACAGGTAGTGGTGGGGAAGGGACAATGAGACCAAAGACACCCACTGTGTGAGGGAGATCTTTACTTATCTGCTTGCTTACCAATGTGTTCTGATGGCTTTCAGCAGAGTGGCAGAGTTCACACTAGAGACAATGAAGATTCAACTTTCATCCTTCTGGAGACTGAATACATCATCCTTATGTAGCGCTCACCTGTTGCTTCCCGTCAGGCTTTCCTTGTGTCAGGGATTATTCTTAGCTCTGTGAACAGCCATCTGGAAAATGCACTGCATCCTTGCACTTGGCAACCAAGTAGTCTTGGCTGAAGGGCTGAGCATCACTATATGGTCTTCAAATACGAGTACTGTAACACAAGTAGGAGTGAAGTCTCAGTATCTGTGGGAGAAAGAGGAGAGGGCCTATCACTGCTAGAAACTGTGTCAAGTGTCATAAAGGAGGCATTTGTGTTGTGTCTTGGAGGAGGGCTAGGGGTTTTTAGAAGGGAGGATTAGAATATTCTGACTAGACGGATGATATATGCAGAGGCACATAAGAGAGACTAAATTGACTAGCAAAAAGCAAGAATTTTAGAGTGTGTATGTATGTGTGCATGTGTGTACATGCATGCTCATATGAATTTTTTGTAAACCCGTAGCATAATGGTTAAGGAGCTCTCAATGGCACAGTGCCTAAGGCATTTGACTGCCAACCAGTGGTTGGCAGTTCAAGCCCACCAGCCTCTCTGTGAAAGGAAAATGGGGGAAATCTATTTTTGTAAAGATTTACCACCTTGGAAACCCAACAGGAGTTGCTATGGGTCAGAATTGACTCAGTGGTAGTAGGTTGCTGAAGATCTCAGTCTGGAGAAAGAGTAGTTGGATTCCATCTCCTTCAATGCTATTTACTAACTGTGCAGCTTTGAACACATTTTGAATTTTCTCTATATCTCAGTTTCTTATTTGTAAATCAGTAATAGTGATGGTGCCTATTTAATAGGGTTGTTGTGAAAATCACTTGGGCTAACAGGTATAAAGTGTTCAAAATAGCTCCATATATTTTTTCAAAAAGCCAAACTAATTTTTTTTTTTTTTTTGGTCATTCTTCTTAGGTTCTTCCTCTGGGGAAATGAAACAGCCCTGTCTTTAACCTCTAGTTCTTTGAAACATGGTTGTTATTGTTTGGTGCTATCAAGTCGATTTTGACTCATAGTGACCCCATAGGACAGAATAGAACTGTCCCATAGATTTTCTAGGCTGTGATTTTTATGAGACTAGGCCGCAAGGTCTTTTTTCTATGGTTCAGAAGTATGGGAAGATGTTCAGAAATTAAACTCTACTCAGTTATGGCGGGGGCTCAGTTAAGACATTTCTGATAAGAATGAACAAGATTTCATAGCTGGCAATGAATACATGATTTTCCCTTTAGGTTTAATTCACATGGTGTTTCTAACTAAGTTGTTGAAGTTCTTTAAGGCAAGAGCTTGGCAGTAAAACCTCTTTGTATTCTCTGTTCCTTGGGCTTAGCTATTGCTCATCATATATATGTTGATTAAATGAAAGAGTTCATGGGTAGTTAATGTAGGAGAATTAGTGAGACTGAAAATTTGAGTTTTGCTTACATGGTAAACTATTGGTTTGTAACATTTCTTTACAGCACAAACCTCATTTATCAAGTGCACTTTTTTCAGTCTTTTAAGTGTAAGTGAGAAAGTTTGGTGTTAGCATTCTAATACTCAAGCTAAATTGCAAATATTATTGCCAGTGAATTTGTAATCAAACATTCTTCTCTAAGTATATTGCCTATATCACTGTAGGGAGCTTTGGTGGCATAATGCCTAAAGGATTTGAATGCTAACCAGAAGGCTGGCAGTTCAAAGCCACCAGACACTCTTGGGAAGGAAGACTGGGCAATCTACTTCCATAGATATACTGCCTCAGAAACCCAAGGAGGGGTCCCTATGAGTCAAATTGACTCGATGGCAGCGAGTTTGGTTTTTTTGGTTTGTTTATCACTGTAAATTTTTGTGTGTGTGTGTGAAAGAAATTGAAAGTACAATAAGTCTTACAAACAGTAACTATATTAAAAGTGCACTTAAAAAAAAAAAAAACCACATGGATATGATACGGTGCCCATTTGCTTAGAAGAATAACATATTCTACCTATTATTCCCATATTGTTAGGAAAAAAGTTCAATGATACATTCCCATAGAAGTAACAGTTCTGATGTGATTATGTTCTTTTCTCCAACTCTGACCCCAATTTCTCTCTTCTGTCTCCTTATTTCCTCTAATTTTTCTCATTCCATCTTTACTATAGTCCTTCTCTATTCTAGTTATTAAGTAGGAAAAGCGGAAGAGATCAGAAGATATAGTGCTTTAATTCTCTTTCTATCTTAACCAGAATTCCAGTAATGAATATTCCAATCAGGACTACCAAGTCATAATTCCTATAATTTGGTTTCCATTCCTATGGTCTAGTTCCTAAATACTTATGCTAACAAAAATTGTAGTGCTCAATCATTTTTGTAAAATAATATTTTATTGTATTTTCAGTAAAAGTTTACACAGCAAATTAGATTCCTATTTAACAATTAATGGGCGCTCTGGTGGTGTAGTGCCTAAGGTATTTGACTGCCAACTAGAAGGCTGATAGTTCAAACCCATCAGCCCTCCTCAGAAGGAAGATTGGGCAATCTACTTCCATAGAGATTCCACCTCAGAAACCCAAGGAGGGGTCGGTATGAGTTGGGTCTGACTCGACAGCAGTGAGTTTAACAATACACAAATTGTTCAGTGACATTGATTCCATTTTTCACAATGTGTCAATATTCTCATTTATCCATTCTGGATGTTCTGTTTCCAGTATTCTGGTTTCCCTTTCATCTTTGCTTTAGATGATATTTTAAAGATGCACAGTACTGGTAATATTCTTTATTTTACAAGCCAATCCGTTATTTAGCTAAAAGGTGACCTTTAGGGACAGTTTTATTTGAAATTTTGGAGAATATCTCAGGGTGACAGTCTTGGGGAGTCCTCTAGTCTCAACCTATCTAGTGAGTCTGGATTTGTAAGAATTTGAATTCTGTTCTGATAGATGCACAAGTGTGCTATATTATAATTGCTTCCACCTGGCCTCCCTAGCTGCTAATGGATATAAGTGCATTAAGGGGAGATGATTGCTTTCTGAAGAAACCCAGAACTCTATCTTAGTGGGATAAAGGAAGAAAGGCTATTCTCTGATGCCAGTAAATCTAGAGTAGGCTGAACAGAGGTAATAAATGATGTTCTTTCCCCACAGGGGGGCTTCTACTTTTATTATCCCTTTGTACCCTTTTGTTGTTGATACTAGGTGCTGTTGAGTTGGTTCTGTCACATAGTGATGATGTACAACAGAGTGAAACACTAGCTGGTCGTGTGTAATCCTCACAATCGTTGGTATGTTGAGCTCATTGTTGCAGCCAGTGTGTCAGTCCATCTCATTGAGGGTCTTCCTCCTTTTTGCTGATCCTCTACCAAGCATGAGGTCCTTCTCTAGAGATAGTCTCTACTGATAACATGTCCAAATACATGAGATGATGTCTCAAAATCTTCACCTCTACGAGGCATTCTTGCTGTACTTCTTCCAGGCCTTTGTTCATTCTTCTACAGTCCAAGTGTATTCAGTACTTTTGCCAACACCATAATTATATGACATCAGTTATTCTTCAGTCTTCCTTATTCATTGCCAGTTTTCACATGCATAGAAGGCAATGGAAAATGACATAGCTTAGGTCAGGCACATCTTAGTCCTTAAAATGACAACTTTAAATACTTTTAAGAGGACTTCCAGTAAGATGGTGGAATAGGCAGACAAGCTACACAGACCCTCTTCAACAAAGGAAAGAAAAACCAATTGACAGAGATACAGAAGATAATCCTGGAGCCCTGAGCTTTGAAAGGAAGTATACAGAAGTGGATTAGGCACCAACTAGTGGAAAAACCTGAACAAAAACAGTGAGTATAGAGACAGTCGGAACAGTGGGCTGTCAGCTACTCTGACAGGACAAACAGCTTGAATATTTCCAAGTGGTATTGGGACCTGAGAATTGACCTAAAGATCAGCCATGGTCACCAAGGGTTGCAGGGACAACTGCAGTGGTGGCCTAGGAGTAGGAAGGGAAATCGCAAGGAGGGTGACAACCTGAGCTGTGGACTTTCAGCTGTCTTGAGGGCACAGCCATTTTGCTTGTTTGTAAGTGGTGGCCATATTTAAAGTGACTGAGGGTGTGTCCATTTTGAATGTTTACAAGCGGTAGCCATTTTGGATATTTAAAGTGACTGAGGTCACTGCCATTTTGAATGTTTACAAGCGGTAGCCATTTTGGATATTTAAAGTGACTGAGGTCACTGCCATTTTGAATGTTTACAAGCAGCAGCCATTTTGGATTTTAAAGTGACAGCATTCTTATTCAGGTTCCAGGGACCTAAGAATAGGCTCCATTGGCCAAGGATGGCAGGGACATATGGGAGGCTGACAATAGAAAAGAGACAGGTGGTGAACATATAAGTGCTGCCAACTAGCAAATAGAGGAGCACAGCACAGTACTCTGCTTACGTAGATAACATACAAACAAAATGAAAATCATGAGCAAGTCACTCCAATGTACAATCACCAATTAAATATAAACACAAAAATGTCACAGTCCACACAAAGAAGCAAGTTAAGCAGGAGAAACAAGGGACAAGGATACAGACCCAAAACACATCCCTGAGCAAGATGTAGCATTGGAACTCCCTGATAAAGAATTCAAAAGAATTATATTTAGGTATCTTCAACAAATTGAGAGATAGATCAAGGAAAACACTGACAAAATTGAGGAGAAAACCCTAGAACAATTTTGAAAGATAATACTAGAACAAAATGACAAAATAAATGAAAAATGAGAAATGATACAAAATCTACAGATAGAAATCCAGAAAATTAATACTAAATTTTTGGAAATAGATAACACATTGAACAGGCGAAGGAGTAGAATTGAATCAATGGAAGACAGAATTAGTGAGACTGAAGGCAAATACCTCAACACTTCTTTGGAAGTGTTTGGAAGGGATCAATCAGAAAAAAAAAAAAGATCAAAACAAAATGAAGAAAGCCTAATGTTCATGTGGGATACCATCAAAAGGAATAACCTACATGTAATCGGAATTTCAGAACAGGAAGAGACAAAACCACAGAAAAAAATTGTCAAATATTTGCTGGAAGAGAATTTTCCTCGCATGATTGTGGTGTAGTTAATTATATAGTGTGGCTTTTGAAGCCACAAGTCTTTGTAAACTCTGTGGTGGAATTTGCTGTGAGCAACTGAGTAGTTCCTGATTGCTAAAGTTATCCACCTGGGGCATTTCTGTTGAACCAGCATGAAGCAATCTTCTGGGAAGTTCACTCACTCTCAGGTGTATAGAATTCTGATGTTGGGATTTGTTAGTGGTCACTATGCCAGAATCAAAAGGAGAAGAAGTCTCTCTGCAGAAGAAGTCTCTCTGACAGTTGGCTGAGAAAGACATGCTGCTGAGAGAAATGCCTTCATGAGGGACATGAGAGACACACGCTGCTGAGAGAGACGTGAGAGACATGCACTGCTTAGAGAGACTGTCAGCTGAGAAATGGTGGGCTGTGAGAGACTGAGTGCATTTCTGAACTTGAGTTGTTGCCTGTTTCTTCCCTTATAAACCCCATAATCTGTGAGTTTTGTGTGGCCATTGCAGCAGATTATCAAATCCAGCAGAGGGATGGTGGGTGCTGCTGGAAGAATGGTTGGTGTCAGGGTTGGCAAAAGGGCTGGAGGGAGATAACATGTCTGGCCTCACAGGGATAAGCCTTGGGCTACTGTTGGTGATTCTGTCTTCCTCTTGTGGGGTGAGAGGAAGTCAGAAGATGTGTCCTCCCTGCCCCCTTGGCAATGATGAGAATATATCCATTGAAGATGAGAATATATCCATTGAAGATGAGAATATATCCATTGAAGATGAGAATATATCCATTGAAAGATGAGAGTATATCCATTCCAGAAGTCTAATGAACCCAAAACAGGATAGACTCCAAAAGAAAATCACCAAGACATATCATCATCAAACTCACCAAAGCCAAAGACAAAGAAAGAATCTTAAAAGCAACATGGGAAAAACAAAAAGTTGCCTATATGGGGCAACCAATAAGACTAAGCTCGGATTTTTTGGAAGAAACCATGCAGGCAAGAAGGCAATGGGATGGTATATATAAAACCCAGAAAGAGTAAAATTTCCAACCAAGAATTATATAGCCAGCAAAATTGTCCCTCCAATATGATGGTGAAATTAGAACATTTCTGGATAAGCCGATGGGGTAGTTAAGTTTATGTGTCACTTGGGTGGGTCTGGATGTGAGAATCCCCATGATGAGACTGGTAATCAACTCCATGGTGAATCTACTGTGAGCAGATGAGTAGCTGCCTTAGGGATGCGGTCTGCTTCCTGTATATAAGGAGAAACCTTGGGGGATGGTCTCTAGCTTATGGCATGCTTGAACCCTGCATGTAGCCATGTCGTTGTTCAGCAGCCTTCCATATTCTGTTCATCTTGGGACTTTTAATGCACTTGAATTAATGACTTGCCATGTGGTTTGGTAACATCAGGACTGTGCCTTATTACTTGTCAACCTTGGGCTTGTCAGCCTTAGCAGCCAGCAGCTGAGTGAAGAAAAGCCTTGTAGCTTCAGTGGGCTGGGAGCAGGAGGCAGAGGTCAAGCCCAAAGTTGAAGGGCTTTCACCCAGCTCCAAGAGCCTGGCACTTTGAACTCAGACTTAAAGTCTCCAAATTGTCAGAATAAACTCCTGTTTGCAAGGCCATCCCATTTGTGGTATATTCCTGTCAGAGTGGCAGTAGGTAACCGAAACAGCAGCAATTAAGGGAATTTGTTAAAACCAGACCAACCTTGCAAGAGATGCTAAAGGGAGCCCTTTGGACAGAGAACCAATAACAGCAAACATCAACTGACCATTAACACACATGATGACAAAACCCAGAAACCAACCCAGTTATAGAAGTATCCGAAGTAAATAAACCTACAGATTGTAAGCAGGGAGCCAGAGACATCAATTGACAAATGAGGACAACTACAAACCAAAAAGAGGGAAAAAAAAATTGTGTAGTTACAGAATTTCTAAGTGGTAGGGAAGTCAAGACAACTACAAGATAGAACAGACTGTTCTAAACTTGGGAAGAAAATTATAAATCACAGGGTAATCTCAAAGAAATATGATAAACCTTCACATCAAAATAAAAAAAGAGGACTAGCACAAATATTTAGCAAATACTAAAGCAATAGCAATGAAGGATGTTATAACATGATTCATAAACAAAATGAGCTCAGCACAGAAAATTATATGGAACAAAGAAATCAACACCACAAAAAAAGCACATAACAAAATGACAGCAACAAATTCATACTTGTTGATAAATTACATATCTGACAAGGGACTTATCTCTAAAATTTATAGAAAACTCCAACACTTCAACAACAAAAAGATTTAACAATCCAATTAAAAAACTGGCAGAAGACATGAATGGATACTTCACCAAAGAGGATATTCAGGCAGCCAGCAAATACATGAAGAAATGCTCATAATCATTAGCTATCAGAGAGATTCAAATCAAAACAGCAATGAGATACCATCTCACCCCACTGCTAATGGCAAAGTTCAACAAGACAGAAAATAACAAATGCTGGTGAGGATGTGGAGTGATTGACTCTCATACACTGCTGGTGGACTGTCAAATGATACAACCACTGTGGAAAACAGTATGGTGATTCCTTAAAAAGCTGGAATTAGAAATACCATTTGACCCAGCAATACCATTACTAGGTATATATCCTAAAGAAGTGAGAACCAGGACAAGAATAGATATACACACACCCATATTCATTGCAGCACTATTTATAATAGCAAAAAGATGAAAACAACCTACGTGCACATCAATAGAAGAATGGATAACCAAACTATGGTACATACACTCAATGGAATACTATGCAACACTAAAGAATAATGTAGAATCTGCAAAACACTGCATAACATGGGATGAACTTGGAGGACATTATGTTGAATGAAATAAGTCAGTCACAGAAGGCCAAATACAATATCAATTCATTATTGTATAAAGTCAAGGAAGGGCTTATATATGAAAAGAAATTTTCTTTGTTGGTTACCAGAGGTGGGAGGGGAGGGAAGGGAACACTGCAGAAAAAAAAAAATGCATTGACCCATGTCACTTTAGTTTTGTGTATTTCACTTTTCATAAATTATATTTCAATAAAATGCATTTTTTAAAAAGAGATAAACACTTTAAAAGACCACATTAAAACATTTGAAAGAGATCTTTTGTAGCAGATTTGCCCAATACAGTATGTAATTTGATTTCTTGATGGCTGCTTCCATGGGCATTGATTGTTGATCAGTCAATCTCCCCTTTTATTAACCTGTACTCTACCTGCTCTCTTAGCATGCTATTTGGCATGTAGACATGGCTGTCTAATTAGTATTTAATCCCAGGAGAGAGGAATTTAGGGGCTCTCGCCCCAAGATAGAACTGGATGTGCTTGAATGTGATGTAACCCTGTGGATGGAACCTTAAATTTGGGGAACCTAGGCTGCTGCTAATGTGTGCTGTTCTGTTCTTCCTTGTCTGGTTTACTCTGTAAGTAATAAATGCCTATTGATCATGCCATTAGATATGTTTTTGGAGTTTATTAGCTAGGATTTTGTTGAAGATTTCTGCATCTATATTCATGACGGATATTGGTCTGTAGTTTTCCTTTTGAGTGATGTCTTTGCCTGGTTTTGGTATCAAGGTTATGCTTGCTACATAAAATGAGTTAGGGAGGAGTCCATCATTTTCTATGTTTGGAATAGTTTGAGTAGGATTGGTGTCAGTTCTCTGAATGTTTAGTAGAATTCTCCAGTGAAACAGTCTGGGCCAGGACTTTTTTTTGTTGGTAATTTTTGATGACCTGTTCAATTTCTTCTTTTGTTATGGATCTGTTCAATTTTTCCACATCAGTCTGTGTTAGTTCAGGTAAGTGGTGTTGCA
>NW_006922167.1:176664-178085 GCF_000298275.1 Orycteropus afer afer
GAGTGGCATGGTAGTTTGAACATTTGGGACATCTTTGACCTCCGCCTCATGGGGACCAGCCTCGTGCTGATCTTTCTAAGAGAAATTGTTCAAGCAGGTGTGTTTCTAGAAATATGTCCATTTCTTCCAGATTTTCAAATTTGTTGGCATACAGTTCTTCATAGTATCCTGATATTATCCTTTTTATTTCAGTTGGTTCTGTTGTGATGTCACCCACTTCGTTTCTTATTTGTGTTATTTGTATTCTCTCCCTCTTTTCCTTTGTTAATTTTGCCAGTGGTTCATCACTTTTATTAATTTCTTTAAAAAACCAACTTCTGCTCTTGTTGATTTTTTCTATTGTCTTTCTATTTTTTGTTTCATTGATTTCTGCTCAGTTCTTAATTATTTCCTTTCTTCTGGTAATTGTAGGCTTTTCTTGCTGTTCTTTTTCTAATTGTTGGAGATGTTGATTTAAAGTGTTGATTTTGGCTCTTTCTTCTTTTTTTGATGTATGCATATACTGCTATAAATTGGCCTCTGATCACTGCTTTCGCTGTGTCCCAAAGATTTTGGTATGTTGTGTTTTCATTCTCATTAGATTCAAGGAATTTTCAATTTCAATTTTTATTTCTTCTCCTACCTAGTCTTTCTTAAGGAGGGTGATGTTCGGTTTCCATGTGTTTATTCTTTTTTCCATTGACTTCCTATTGTTGATTTCTAATTTGTTAGCATTGTGATCTGAGAAGATGCTTTGCAATATTTCAATGTTTTTAAATTTATGAAGGCTTGCTTTATGGCCTAACATGTGGTGTACCATAGAAAAAGTTCCATGTGCACTGGAGAAGAATGTATATTGTGCTGCTCTTGGGTGAAGTGCTCTGTAGATGTCTATAAGGCCAAGTTGGTGGATTGTCTTGTTTAGCTCTTCTGCATCCTTGTTGAGTTTCTTTCCAGTTGTTCTATCTTTCATTGAAAGTGGTGTATTAAAATCTCCTACTATGACTGTGGAGTCATCTATTTAGCTTTTTAACTCTTTTAAAATCTGATTTGTGTATTTTGGGGCTCTTCCATTGAGTCCATAGATATTTATTATGGTTATATCTTCTTGTTCAATTGGTCCTTAAATCATTATGTAATGTCCTTTCTTGTCTCTTATGGTGGTTTTTGTCTTAAAGTCAATTTGATCAGAAATTAATATTGCCACTCCTGCTCTTTTACAGTTGCCATTTGCTTGATATATCTTTTTCCAACCTTTGATATTTAGTCTATTTTTGTCTTTGTCTCTAAGGTGTGTCTCTTGTTCACAGCATATTGATGGATTTTGTTTTCTTATCAAATCTGCAACTCTCCATCTTTTGAGTGATATTTCACTCAGCATAATGCAACAGTCCATTCTATCTTGCAACTCTCTTAACTTCCTCACCATTTAGAAGTTCTGT
>NW_006922167.1:179052-194845 GCF_000298275.1 Orycteropus afer afer
GCCCAGCTACCACTGTCATCCACTTGGAAGGGGATCTATGTAGGAGATCCTGGATAGAGAGGGAGAACAATGTGGAACAAAATTCAAAATCATTTGGAGGGAAAAAAAAAGTGGGGACCAGGTTTGCTGGTCCGATAGAGCCTGGCGGAACCACTGAGACTATGGCCCCTGGCTGTGCATTCCTGCCCACTGAACTATCTCCCTGTGCAAATACTGCCCTTCCGTTCTCCCATGATTGATCATTCTAAGGAGTGTATTTACCTGGTGGTTTCCAGCCAGGCAAAACCCAGGCATATGAGTTGAACATTTACCTCAAGTAGATACACTCTTTGGAGAGAACAATCATGGGAGAAAGAAGGGCTGCTTATGCACAAGGAGAGAGCTTAGGGGCAGGAATGTGTGGAGGGATGGACACTGGGAAGAGGTAACTATGGGGAGGAAGTGGGAGGGGAGCTGTTGCATTGTGGTAAACTGTGGTCAGTGACATAAGACAAAGTATATGTGAACTCCTGTATGGAAAGTGAATTTGCTCTGTAAATCTTCACCCAAATAACAATAAAAAAAATAAATAAAAATAGAAATAATAATAATAAAAAAGAATGAAGAAAAATAAAGATCCATGGAAACAATTAGTCTAAAGAACTAGTGGACTTCAGCCTACATGACCATGAGATCAGAAAAACTCGATGATGCCCAGCTACCACTGTTGTCCACTCAGAGGGGGATCAGTGCAAGAGAACCTGGAACGAGTGGGAAAACAATGTGAAACAGAACTCAAAATCATAAAAAAAAGACCAGGTTTACTTGTCTGATAGAGCCTGTTGAGACCCCCAAGACTAAGGTTACCCTTCAGGCCTGGAATTGAACTCACTCCTGTGGCTTCCAGCCAAACAATAGACAGGCATATGGGGTAAACATTTACACCAGGTAAGTACACTCCTTAGAATGATCAATCATGGGAGAACAGAAGGGTTGTATTTGCACAAGAAGATAGTTCATTGGGCAGGAATGCATATGAAAGAAGGACACAAGGGAAAGGTAACTACAAGCAGGAAGTGGGAAGAGAGCTGTTACATTGCAGGGAATTGCAGTCAATGTCATGAAACAAAATGTGTATGTAGTACTGTATGGAAAATGAATTTGCTTGGTAAACTTTCACCCAAATCACAATAAAAAAAATAATAAAAAAAAAAGAAATTGGAAAGCAACAAAGTACAATCATTTCTTAGTTCTCTGTTTAAAAGTGAGAGGGGGAATTGAGACAACTATGAAATATAAGGTACTGCCCCTCCAAATTTCTTTTACTCCTCTAAAGCTAGTAAGCAGTGTAATTGCTAGTACTAAATTTTAGTTTCCCAGCTGTATTGTTGTTGTTGCTATTGTTGTTTTGTATAGTTTTATCCAGTGTTACTGAAGAACGTGTGTGCACACACACACACAAATCGGTGAAGAACCATATGCAGAAAGGAAAAAAAGACTAAAGAAAGAGAAAGAGAAAAAGGCCCAAATTATTTACAGATACTTTATTTACTTGTAACTAAATTAATTGAATGATCTTGGGATAAAAGTAAGCATTACCTTACTATTTACATGATTTATTACTTCTTAATACAAATGTTTTTATGGGGGGTACATATTTATCGTGTGCTATATATTGATATAAGAAGTTCTGGATAATTTTCCTCTTTGAATTCCCTAAATATAGTGGGTGGAAATGTCCCCAAAGAGCTGAGGAAGGAATTAAGTGAAAGGAATTAATAACAGCAAAAACAACAGCAGTCTACTTAATCTTGAAACCATTTCCACATACTTGATTTAATTTTATTTTAACAATCTGATGAAGGAGATGTGATAATTCCCATTTTGCTGACAAGGAAACTGAGGTGGTGTTTGGCCAGACAGGCTCTTGAGGCTAGATCCCAAAACCAACCAGATAACTACTGAGTCGACTTACCAAGTGCATGAGAGTAGAACTGTGCTCTGTAGGGTTTTCAGTGGCTGATTTTTTTTTGGAAGCAGATTGCCAGGCCTTTCTTCCAAGGTGTCTCTGAGTGACCTCGAGTCCATAACATTTTGATTAGTAGCCAAGCATGTTAACCATTTCTACCACCCAGGGAGTCCAGAGTCATTGACCTCAGCCTCGCGGTTTTTCCAGAGTAACAGATTGCTGTGAATAGTGTCTCACTGAGACTGTGAGAAAAGTCAAACAAAGTGTAATTTTATGCAGCTATGGTAGCATAGTGCCAAGGCACTTGACTGCTAACCAGGAGGCTGGCGGTTCAAACCCACCAGACACTCCTCGGAAGGAAGGTTGGGCAATCCTACTTCCGTAGTGATAACTGCCTTGGAAACCCAAGGAGGGGTCGCTAGGAGTCGGGGCCGACTCGATGGCAAACAACAACAACAACAAGGCAATGAGATGACTGACTGAGCCTGGGAGAAGAAATTATAAGGAAAACTTCGTTTGAGACAAAGTGGGCGTGAAAGTTGCTGACAGGACTGAATGATGTCATCAAATTTGACAGTGAGTCCAGAGAGGAAATTTGACTCAAAGCATGCCCTCCAAATTTTTTTTTTTGGAGGGAGGGGGGTCACATCATCACTATTAGTCAAAAATTTGTATAGGCACATTCAGTATTTATGCATTTATAAAATATATTCAGCTATATAGCTCATATAATATAGCCCATAATATATATTGTTGTTGTTATGTGCCATCTAGTCAGACCCGACTCATAGCAACCCCTCCTTGGGTTGCTGAGGCAGTATCACTACGGAAATAGATTGCCCAACCTTCCTTCCGAGGAGTGGCTGGTGGCTTTGAACCGCCAGCCTTCTGGTTAGCAGTCCAGTGCCTTAGGCACTATGCTACCAGAGCTCCTATAATATGTATTAGCCCATATCATATAACCTATAATATATATTATAAAATGTAAACAAAAACTCATTTTTAAGATAGAGACATTAAAATAAAATAGATGTTCTGACATTGTCTTCCTGTACTGTAATTAACAGTTATAGATACTGTGGGAGCCACTGCCCCCTCTCTGGTGATGAATGTGAAGATAGCATCTTCTAATAAGCAAGGTGAAATTGACACCAAGATACTCTCCAGTGTTGTTGATGGCTCAGGAATTTGAACCACTGCACTACCCAGGCTCTTTTCTGTAATTTATAACCCGTGTTTGAATAATGAGCTTTGGCTTAAGATTTTTTTTTTCCATGACACTAGTTACCTTATTTTCTGCAACTGGTTTTTAAAGGTATATTCATTTGTAGTCACCTTAATGAGCTCTCCATATACCTCGCTGCACATATTTAATATTCTTTCCAAAAAGATCAGTTGCTTGTCTCATAATGTCCCATTGGAGACATCTAATTTAACCTTCATTTAAATTGTCTCAAGCCTAGATAAATGTGTCTGGATCCAGGGCCAAGTAGATGTCTAGCCAGAATCAGAGAATGTCATTGTGTTAGCCATGGACGTGCTGTGTCTAGACTTGTAGGAGTTACATCTTACTTTTCCCATGTTTGAATATTAGCAAATATGTTCATTTTTTTCCTGACTTTTATTAAGATCCTTTTTTTCCCTGTCTTTTTTTAAATATTATATTGTGTTTGGTGAAAGTTTACACAGCAAATTAGGTTCCCTTTTAACAATTTCTATACATGTTGTTCAGTGACCTTGATTACATTTTTCACAATGTGTCAACATTCTCATTATTTCTGTTCCATTTCTATTAATCCTGCTTCTCTCGCCCTCCCCCCTTACCTTCTCATCTTTGCTTTAGGGTAAGTGTTGACCATTTGGTCTCATACAGATGAGTTTTTAAAGGAACACAGCACTCACACTCAAGGATGATGTTTATGTACCAATTTTTTATTTAGTCGAAAGGTGACCTCCAGGTATTGTTTGACAGCACAGTTTAAAGGGCGGGGTAAATATTTTCTATATTTCATTTTACCTGAATAAACTGAAAGAGAATAAAAAAAGAAAAGCAGCTCCTTTACTAGTTTCTTTTGATACAAATCTTAGGTAAAAGCAGAGTACTAAAAAATTGAAGAATGTAATGTCTACATAAGGAGTCTGATTTTTCCTTACACCAAGGCAAAAGCAATAGATTATAAGGAGTCCTTTATCTTTTCCTAAGCTTTGGTTGTTTAGTGGTTAAGGCATTTGGCTGCTAACCAGAAATCATTGGTTCGAGCCCACCAGCTGCTTTGCAGAAAAAAGATGACTCAGTCTGTTTCCGGAAAGATTTACAGCCTTGGAAACGCAATGGGGATTGCTATGGGTGGGAATCAACTCGGTAGCAGTGAATTTGGTTTGGTTTAATTTCCTGGGAGATACTTTTTTTTTTTTTTTAAAGAATCAACTAAAATTGTGTTCAAGATACAGCAAATGGGCAATTTTCTCAATGTTTTGAAACTGTAATTACAGAATTTGTAAAACTATAGTTTTTTTCCCAGTACATGCTATGTGTTTGTAGGTAATGCAGAAAACAAGTTTAAATATAAAACAACAGCCTTCTTGTCCCATCCATACAAAGCCATCTATGAATTGCTGCTATTGTACTTAAAAGTATGTACAAACACTGTAAATATGGCCAGAATAAATCCCTGAACCATCAAGGAGCTAGTTGGCACATTGCATTGTATCATATCTCTGCTACATGTGAATCCCTCTTGTCAGCTGATTGAAGGAGAACCCTTTGTGTTTAGAGGACGTGCACTGCAGGAGAATCTCTCCCTGAAGTCTTCTTCCTTCTTATTCTCTCCCCAGGAGATGCAGGTGTCTGCATCCAGAGAAGCTTTTACTGGGAGAGGAAAGCTGATGAATTCACAATCCATTCTACTTTCTACTCTAGCTCCCTCTTGGAGTCACAGAGACTCTATGAAATGTTCAGAATGTGGTGAACACAACCAGAGATTTGTATAGTTGACCAATGACAGCTGCTTTGTCTTGTCCAGCAGCTCATGTAAATGTGATGTAGGAATTCATGTTGGTAATGACACCGTGTGCTTGACAGACTTCTGGAAAGGAACTCACTTGTTGGACAGAGAAATTCAAAGAGAATTTTCTTTTTTTGTTGTTGTTGTTGAAGAGATATTTTTAATGTGTAAAAGTAGAATTTTAGGGTCACTAAAAATGCAAATCAAATCCTGTCACTTACCTGTTCAAATATACTTCAGTGGCAGAATAAACATCTCTTTAGTTTAAAAGGCAGGATAGTCTAACTCAGGAGTCCCTTGATGGTGCAAACATATATATATATATATATATGCATATATGCATGTAGTTGCAGTTGTTAGTTAAATGTATTAAATATATGTATACTTTATTTAATTTTGTTGTTATTGAGAATATACACAGCAAACAAATATCAATTCAACCATTTTTACATGTACAATTCAGTGTAACATTGATTACATTCTTCAAGTTGTTAACTACATATATTTAATAGCATAAAATTCAAATTGTTTATTTGAAAAAGTTGTTTTGGAATTGTTATGTATTGATCTATATAATTAAGAATATGATTCTCTCTCTTTCTCTCTCTCTCTCTGTATATGTATCTTTTGAAATTTTCAATGTATTTCTTCTCAGCCTTGGCCAAGTGTTTCACACTTGGCGAAGGACTTTATAGACAAGCTACTTATTTTGGACGCTAGTCATCGCATGTCAGCTGGCCAAGCCTTGGATCATCCTTGGGTGGTCAACATGGCGGCAGGGTCTTCCATGAAGAATCTTCAGAGAGCTATTTCACGGAACCTCAGGCGGAAGGTCTCTCCCCACTCTCAGAGTCCTGGATCTGCACAGTCTTCTAAGTCATGTTATTCTCACAAATCAAGGCGCATGTGGAGCAAGAGAAACTTAGGAGTAGAAGAATCACCACTTTCTGAATTTCTGTGAGCAGATAAACTTCAAAACCACTTTATCCAGTTTTAAGCCAGATCCACTGAGAGTTTTACTTAGAACAATTTCATCACGATTAAGGCACCTTAAAGCTCCAAGGATATGGGAACATGTGGTTACTTTTGGATAATATTAATTTTTTCTTTTTTTGCTATATAAGCTTTTCTGTATTTATGTTTGTTTTCCCAAAATATGCTACTGTAATAAATACTACATGCATTAATATAACAGAAAATTATGTAATTATATGAAGAAAATGTCTTATAAATTGAGTGATTAAGTAAATTATGAGATTATAGGAAAAAGGAATATGTATGTGAAGGAATGATGGATCAGAGACATAGCAGGAATAGTTAGATATGGGGAATCAATGTACTTCCTTACCCTGAAATTATGGATTTATATTTAAAATAGAATGATTGGTGCTTGGTAACACCCAAGATAATTAAAAGTGTCTGTTAATCTCATATTTAGTCTGAAAATATTTATGGAATATTGTTAACTGTGGGGTATATTAAAAAGCTTAAAGTGCTGTTTCTATCATCACACACTTACAGTCTAATTAGATATTATTCATTGGAAAATTAGGATTTGGAAGAATTTATATTTAGTGTTAGCATTCATCACCCACCAGGGTTTATAAAAAAGTGTGTGATCATCTTACTTTTCTCTTCTACCGTCAATTCTTTTTGTAAGCACTGGTTTCTTCTACATGGGAGAAAGATGTGGCAGTGTTCTTCCGTAAGGATTAGAAACCTTAGACAGTTCTACTCTTGTCTTACATGGTTGCTGAGTCAAAATTGACTAGATGGAATGGGTTTAGTTTTTTTTTTTTTTTTTTTTTTAATAATCATTAAATCAAATATCTTAATTGCTCTAAGTGTCCTCCATGGAATAATTGTAAATAGCTTACTAAAAGGTAAATTCCAAGACCCAGGTCCCCAGGCAAAGCATACATAGTCTAATTCCATATCTGTGGGTCTCTCTGCATGAATGAATAAATACAGTAACAGAGTGCTAGTAGATATTACTTTATTAAATGAAATAATGAAATGTTAGAGTGACTAAAAATGTCCTAGTGGTGACAATTCTAACTTGACAAAATGGGAAGGAAGCTCATTATTACCAACAACAGCCCAAGGCTAAATCCTATGTGCCAAGGTCAGATATGCCTTCACCCTCTGGTGAAGTGTTTGGAACCCTAACAAGGAGATTGGTCAGTTTTGCCATCCTGCTAGGCTTAAAATGAGCCACCCCAGAGGCAGAAAGGGGGAACTCACAACCACCAAGAAGAGGTAGGAGCTCTGGTAGCATAGTGCCTAAGGCACTTGACTGCTAACCAGAAGGCTGGCGGTTCAAACCCACCAGCCACTCCTTGGAAGGAAGGTTGGGCAATCCTATTTTTGTAGTGATACTGACTGGGAAACCCAAGGAGGGGTCGCTATGAGTCAGGGCCGACTTGACGGCAAACAACAACAACAACAACAACAAAGACTATGACTAAAACCACCATTCAGGTGGAGTAGTGCCTAAGGCATTTGACTGCTAACCAGAAGGCTGGGAGTTCAAACCCACCAGCCACTCCTTAGAAGGAAGATTGGGCAATCTACTTCCGTAGAGATACAACCTCAGAAACCCAAGCAGGAGTCGCTATGAATTGAATCAACTTGACAGCAGTGAGTTTATTTACTTTTTTTTTTACAGTGGCATTTACAATAGCTTTAAAATAAGTCTTAAATTTTTAAATTATTTTCTCTTTAATGATAATGCTACATCACATATGAATATAATGGGTTAATTTCTTAGATCTAGAAAGAACATGTAAATATTCATTGAAAAGGAAAATGAGTGAAGAGTTCGACAGGTTCATAAGGAAAAATAAAATGGCTAATAAATACATAAGGAAATGCTCAATTTTATTCATCATTTACAAATAAAGACTTAAACAACAAAGTGGTAGTATTCTTTATGTATCAGCTTGATAACATTTTAAACTGGCATAATGCATGTGGGAGAAGGTTGTAGGAAAATAGATAATGTCATACGCTGCTGAGAGGAGTTGGGGAGGGGGAGAGCAGTTTAACAGCAATATCTATTCAAATCAAAAGTATGTAGACTTTTTGACTTAATACTTGCATTTCTAGAAATTTGTCCTACACATATAGTTGAAGCATGCAAATATGTATATGCAAAATGTATAGAACATTGTTATCTATACACGCAGGAATCATAAGTAAATGCCCACCAGTAGGGGAGCATCTTAAACATCTATGCAAAAGGTTATCATGCAACCATTAAAACAAAGTAGGCCTGTGTGTTACGATATATAATACGTTACTGTGTTAAATGAAAAAGTAAGATGGATAGGAGTGTTATAGTACAACCTCTTATATGTGAGAAAAATATTTTCAGAAGCTTTCTGGAAAGATATGTAAGAATTTGATAAAGATAATAATTATCTCTGGGAGAGAGAATAAGAAATCTGCGGTAGGAGAGAAGGGTTTATTTTCATTTCGTACTCATTGCTATCTTACTTTTTTAAAATCATGTATTTGCCTTACATCTATAGCAAGAAGAAAATCCAGTGCAAAATGAAAGTGGAAGAAGAAAAAAACTGAAAAAAAAAACCAAACAGAAGCAGCTTGGATAACTAGCCTAAGAGGAATTGAGCTCTGGAAAAATGTCCTTGTGTGTTCTGAGCTTCTTCTCCTGGGTGATACAGTGTGACATCTCTCTTCCTCATCTTCTTTCACTTTCATGTTTAATCTCTTTTATATCTCAAAGGAGATTGATTTAAGACACATCCTATACTAATCGTGTCTCTTTAACATAAAGATGACCCATTCCCAAATGAAATCATGACAGATATAGATAGAGGTTAGAATTCACAACACATAATTTTTGGGAAAAAAGTTCAATCCACAACATTCCACCCTTTGCTCCCCCCCACGCCCCATTCATCGTCCTTGCTATGTGCAAAATACATTCAACCCATCACATCATACTGGAAGTCTTAAATCCACTTTAAGTCCAAAATCTCATCTTCTGACTCATCTAAATAAAATATGGGTATTTAGGCGTATTCCATCTTGGGGCAAAATTCCTCTTCATCTGTGTATGAAATCTAGACTCCAATTTATCTGTTTCCAAAGAAAATTGTGGAGCAAACACAAGGGAGACATTTCCATTACAAATGGGAGAAATTGGAAGGAAAGAAGAGATAGCAGGCATCAAACAACTCCAAAACCCAGCAGAATAGTTTGCATTAGCTCTCAAGGCTTGAAAATAATCCTCATTGAGGCCATTTCCACAAAGGCTTCACCCTCCAGACTCTGCGTGTTGGCCATGCTCTCTGGATTCTGGCAGGACACCCCTCAGCCCTGGGCTTCAGCTCCATCCACCTCCAGGCCTACTGGGATGGCAATTCTTCTTCCTTGTTTTTATTATTACTATTTAATTATTTTTTTAAAATTCTCTGTTGGGAAGACTTTCTTTTTTAATTTCTTTTAACTTTTTACTGTGATTTGGGTGAAAATTTACTGAGCAAATCGGTTTTCATTCAATAATTCATACATTTTGTTGCATGACATTGATTATAATCTCCACCATATATCAGCACTTAATCCAACTTCCTCCGTGTGTTTACCATTTCCATTCATTTTTCTTTCCTATCCTCTCCTGCTTTCTGATCTTTGTCTCTGGCAAATACTGCCCTTTTGATCCCGAATTGTTGATTGTTTGTTCTAAGGAGTGCTACCTCTCTGGTGTTACTGATCAGTTTATAGACCTGTCTATTGTTTGACTGAAAATTGAACCATGGAGGTGTAACATTCTTACAAATGAATGCAGTTTATTTTTAACTGTTTCTCTGAGACATTCATAGTTCTTTCATGGGCTTAATTTCTTATTAGATTGATTTAATGTGACAAAGAACTCATATGTCATATTTTATCTTCCTGGGTGGGAGACAACCCTACCCCAAATAAAACAGACTGACAAAGCAATCAAGCAGCCTACTCACCAGTCAATTATATCATCCTTCTAAATTTTATTTTCCAATAAAAAAATTTTGGAAATTCTACAAATGAGACAGTTATCACTTAGCTTTGTTGTGAACTGAGAGAAAAATATAAAGAAGCACCTTTTCAAATATTTTGACCCTATTCTACCATCCTCTGGTGAAATTAGGTATTGCACAAAAATTTGTAAATACTGGGATATTCTTTCTTTTGCTCAACCAGAGTTAATATAAAGAGTTAGAACACCAGGATCATTTTATAATAAATAAACTAAATTTCAATTTTAATTTCAAATTTCTCTAAAAATTTATTCTCTTATTACTTTTATGGAGAGCTCTAGTGGCATAGTGCCTAAGACATTTGACTGCTAACCAGAAGGCTGGTGGTTCAAACCCACCAGCCACTCCCTGGAGGGAAGGTTGGGCAATCTACTTCCGTAGTGATACTGCCTGGGAACCCCAAAGAGGGGTCTTTATGAGTCAGATTCAACTCCAGGGCAGTGGTTGGTTGGTTGTGTTTACTACTTTTATGAAATCGCTCCTAATTTTTTTTTTAAACAAGTTTATCCTGAACAATAATATTAACTTCTTTTTCAGTTCTGTCTAATATCCATTTCGGTTTTGTCTTGTGTTATTATTTGTGTTGAATTCTCTTATCTTAATATTTTATTTCTTACCCTTTCTCCCAGTCTCTGGGCAGTTAACTGGTAACTTACTATACTATTGACTTGCCATGTTTTCAAAATATTTGTTGAAAAGATTTTTCCATGATATATACAGAAGATTGATGACTACATTTTGAGGAATTTGAGTGCTAGAATCTGGATAACAGAAATAGCATGCGTATGAATTGTATATATTCCCTTTTGGAGACTATTGTATATAAATATCATTATCTATGGAATCACATATAAATGTGGTATGTGAGGGTGAGTAGTTTTTTAAGTGAGGAAACATAAACTCTTTTGACTGATATAGAAAAATATTTTCAGTGTAATATGACAAATAATTATTTTTGTGCTTCAGACTTTTTTCAGTCTGTCAGAGAAGCTTTACTTTTAAAAAAGTCACTTGACCCACGAATTAAATTCACAGAGAAGAGTTCTAAAACCTAAAACATAAATTAATACGAATTTTAAACTTAAGACCAAAGACGGAAATTATCACCCTTGGTTGGCAGCTGTTAAGGTAACACTTGATGTCTTCTTCTAGATCTGGCTTCCTGAACCATTGTTTTTCTCTTTCTTTATCTCTGGCCCTCACTTTGAATCTTTCATGAATTGTTTTTTTTCAGTGTCAATTAGTAAGTTTGTTTGGAACATTACCCTATGTAATTCAAAATTCTAGAGTTACATTATATTTCCTGACATATCAATTCAGGAAGAAAGAAACATTTTATTTGCCTCAGAGAAATAATTTAAATACCAGATATTTATTCATTTATTTCCCTGTTCCAAAAAGTATTAAAGTGTACTACATAAATAGTCAAAAAAAGAGTATAAAAGCTATAGAAAGGAGCTAAGTGGTAATTATTATGCTATAATCATTGTATTTACTTAATAATTATAAATAAAAATATTAAAAAGATATAAATTATAGGTGAAAATTTGCTAAGGATAAACTTAAAATTTGGCTCTGAGTTTTCTGGTCATTCCTCTAAAGAAGAAAGTAGGTATATGTTTCAAATTCTCCATAAAATTAAAATAGGTTAATTTTTAATTAAAAATGTTATAATCAGTTAAATTAAGTTGTTTAGGGGAAGCTCATTCATTGCTGAGTCTAAAACTCAAAAGAAGACTATTTCTCATGGAGCCTCCTTGTAAGGACGTGTAGTGTAATTAGCAACGTGTGTACAGCAAGAAGTTTCAACAGGTTCTTGAAAATGTCTCTCAATGTAGACTAATGAGTAATTTGGTAAAAACATTTCCAGGGCCTCAGAAGAACATGGTTGAGATAGAGAGCTCCACAGGTGCCTGAGATTATGTCTTCTAAATAACGTTCCCAAAACATTATTTCTTAATGGTGATTTTTATTTGTACTCGGCAACAGTGAACGCAGACTGTCCTGGTGACAAGTACCTGGAGGGTGTCTATCTGCACCACCAGCTCAGGGCACAGTCATGTGTGTTATCTGGCAAGCACGTGAAGCTAGGCTGCTAACCTATGTCGGACACATGCTGACTAGAAGCTGTCTTCCCTCCACATGGAGGTAGGATGAGGGCCAGGATTTTCTCCAGAAATTGGAGCGTGCTGCAGTGCTCTGAAGACAAGGTAACCAAGGTCACCAGAACTCCATAGCAAATGGCGGGCTGAAATAATTCTATATTTATAAAATCTTGAGTTGGGGACTATCTGACAAAAAAATGATGACTTTGATTTAGAAATAGACCATTACCCTTTCTTTTCAGTAGCATATTTATCTATTAAAACCATACCTAGTTTGTGACCATTGAACCTCTTAATGTATATTTTCAAAGGGTCTTTACTTATGACTTTATCTCATATGAGTCTTTACCAATGATAAAATAAATGATCTAGCTCAAGACAGAAAAGAATGTTCTCTTCTCATTGGCAAGGGAGAATCTTGTTCTCCGCAAAAGGCCCAGAGAAAAGCCAATTTAATGTGTTTCCAAGGATGTTGTGAACCTTTGGTCTGGATGGAAGGATTGTCGGTTCTTACGATGGCTTCTTGACAATATGCACCTCATGCCCCTTAAAAGCTAATACCTCCAGCATTTAAATGGCCAGAGTGCCCGTAGCAGGGCGTGCAGGTGCTGTTCCGTGTCTGTGGAGCCATCCAGGGGATTAACTTGCTGGATTCAGCTGGTAGTTCTCTGGATCTGGAGGCAGGTTCTGCTTGTGCTCACAAACCATCTAAAGTTAGATTCATTGCCCAGGCAGTGCTGGTACCAGCTTGGTGTGGCGGCTCTGGCCACAGTTTAGAGCAACTTCAGAAGAGCCTTGCTTCCCTCAGTGCCAATGCTGACCTGGTTTGAACATGATTAATGAAGCTCAGAAGCAGACTCCTTGCATTAGCATAGCTTCAGTGCTGAGACTATTCCCCGCCACTGTAAATGCCATCATCCCACACCCACCAGTGTGGGTCAGGGACGAGCAGAACAGTGAGAAGGGGGTGGGTGGTGTGGGAGAGAGAGCTGCTTCTTTCATGGTTAGGAGAGATTTGTGCTCTAAAGGAAAAGGGGAACCAAAAGAGAGTCAAGGACATGGCCATTCTTCCCAAACTTTCCAATACAATTAAATAAGCCAATGGACTCTTCCCTTGGTCAGTCTGAAACAAAGCTGCCCTACAGTGACGGAGAAGCCACACTAGAGTGATTTGTAAATCACAGCTTGCCTTTGAGGGTTTCACTAATCCAGGCTCCTGCCAAGACAAGGGGGCTGGGACTGGCGCCTTTCAAAGGGATGGCGGGCTTCCAGTGGCATTCCCAGACAAAGCAGGAGACATGAACAGCTGAGGGGGACCATGTTCATTTTTCTCTGGCAGGAAGGCCAGGGAGGAAGGTGGTAGTTTGGAAATGGGGCTGTACACAGTGCCAACTGTGAAAAGCTCTGCACAAAAGCCAGTGATGGAAAGCAGCCTTCTCAGTGGAAAGCGCACTGGCCCAATGGAAGCTGTTTTCCATGGAAGAGCAGTATTATGGGAGGAACTGCATTTTATATTTAAATATGAGTGATTCTGAAAATTAGGTTTTTCTTTCATGTTTTATATAATGTGTCTTTTCTGGAAGAAAAATGATAGAAAGGGCAAAAATCAGCCCAAGGGGTCATCACAATTCCTACTCATTCAAGACTGCCTGACGGTATGCAAGGATTTCTAGGTGGAAATGGAGGACAGCTGGCCTTCAGTGGGTGCCTACTATGTGCTCCACACCTGACTTGATAGTAAAACAATAGCAGCAGCAGCAACAAAACTTATAAATACAATGAATTCTGTTTCTTCTCTTTTTCAGACCAAGTCAAACTCTGCTTCCTTTTGTTCTAAACCTAATATTCACAAATATCCATGTCTGCTCTTATTGTAGAAGCAGCTGGACATACAGTAGTGAAGTCCAGGAGGAGAAGTGGCACATTCTCTCTTGTCAAAGGGGAACAAATCAGTGGACTATAGAATTTTTTTTTTATTTGTATAAACTGATAAAACATCTGAGGGTTTTGCTGATTGCATCATCACAGTCTCAGCAGTCACCTTCCAAATGTTCCCCGCAACCACTGTTTGCTTCCATTTGATCACCAAGCCCTGCTCTACAATGGCTTCTAATCCATTTTCTTCTCTCCATTCCTGTTGCCATATCTCCATTTCAGGCCTTTTATTTTGTTTTTCTTATTTGACATTACTGCAGTAGTTGCAGCAGCAAAGTACTGGTAGTTCTACTTCTGCATGTATGTTGTTGTTGTTATGTGCCGTCGAGTCAGCCCTGACTCATAGCGACCCCTCCTTGGGTTTCCGAGGCAGTATCACTACGGAAGTAGGATTGCCCAACCTTCCATATGTACGTGTATATCTAGAGAGTGAGACAGAGAGAGAGAGACAGAGATAGAAAGAAAGAAAGACAGAGTAAGAGACTTGGTTAAGTGTTTAACTGCTGACTGAAAGTTTGGCAGTTCAAACCTACCCAGTGGTTCCTCAAGACAAAGACCTAGCAATCTGCTTCCGTAAAGATTACAGAAGAAAACCCTGTGGGGTTGTTCTACTCTGTCACGTGGGTTGCTATGAGTTGGAATTGACTTGACAGCACACACCACCACCACCACCGACTCTCTCTCTCTCTCTCTCTGTAATACATATTTTTACTTGTACACACACACACACACACACATACTCTCTCTCTCTCTCTCTCACACACACACACACACCAAACGCATTGCCATGGAGTCAATTCCAACTCATAGTGACCCTAAGGCTGTAATCTTTACTGAAGCAGACTGACACATCTTTCTCCCCCAGAGCAGCTGGTGGGTTTGAACTGTGGAACTTTTGGTCAGCAGCCGAGCACTTTTACCACAGTTTAACCCCTGTGACATCAGCACTCTTGCTCTCTCTCTCTCTCTCTCTCTCTCTCTCTCCACACACACACACACACACACGCACCCACACTTACAGATCTTGATGTTGGCATCAGTGTGCTTAAAATCCTTTTAAAAAAGTCCTACCAGTAACTTACTGAAAATATCCCAACTCTAACACAAAGTTCTTTCAAGCCATCTCTTCTTTAACCTTTCAAGTCATTCAATGCCATCGTTCTAGTCTCTTTGCTCCTTTCCTCCTTGTACTATGCACCTGGTGCTGTGGTTACATGCAGCTTCGGGTTACACAAACATCCTGTGCATACTGTTGTCTCCTCCAGTGACTGATTGTAAAGTCTTGCCACAATTGTGTGGATGTCATCCTTAACATTTGTCTTGGCATGAACTTTATGCATCTACATTGCCTAATATAGTCTCACTGCAGGACAGCACTAATATAAGTTATGAAAATAAAATCTGAAGTAGATTCATGTACTAGAGTCTAAACAGTGATGACACTTGGCTGGCCCCTGGTATGGTTGCTGAAGTGAAGTTACAGAATCATGATTATTTTGGAAGAACAATGGGTGGTTTCTGTTTCTTCCTTCAAGCCCATGATTAATTCAGCACATGACTCTTCTTCTTTTCAATTTTTTAAATATAACTTTTATTGTCTTTTTTTAGAGACAGTGGATACACATATTCATTGTGCTAATCTGTAAAACCCATAGAGAAAAATCAAAGCTCCTATAATAATAACACTTAGAGACATCTACTACTCATACTATCATACTTTATAAATATGTACATGCTGTTTGGTAGTTTGTCCCCCCC
>NW_006922167.1:194945-204001 GCF_000298275.1 Orycteropus afer afer
CCCCCCCCCAGTATTTACACTGTAAAATTTTCTATGTCTTTAAATATTCTTCTGTATACTTTTTTTTTTTAACTACTTGGTTCTTCATCATGTGGGTATATCATAACTTTTTTTTAGCTATTATCCTTTTAATGAGTATTGAGGTTGTTTCTAAAATTTTGCTATTATAAATACTAAATGGCAAAATGAAAATTCTTATAGCATCCTTTTTTTGCCACACTTGTTTTTGAGATATTTTCATAGAATGCAATTTCTGAGTCAAAGGATGTGTGCTTTTTACTCTCTATAAATTTTGTATGGGAGCTCTGGTAGCATAATGCCTAAGGCACCTGACTGCTAACCAGAAAGCTGGCAGTTCAAACCCACCAGCCACTCCTTGGAAGGAAGATGGGACAATTTACTTCTGTAGTGCTACTGCCTCAGAAACCTAAGGAGGGGTCGCTATGAGTCGGATCCGACTCGACGGCACATAACAACAACAACACAAAGTTTGTATAAATTTATACTTTCTGTACCCTTGTCAATAGTTTGGGGACAATAGATTAAAAAGAATCTGACCAGTAGGGTCAGATGGGTGAAAAATGATATCTTGATTTAATTTGTATTTTTTAGCTTTCCAGCTACAAATGATCTCAAAGATGAATTAGAGAGTATAGAACAGAACTAAGGCCATAAGTTTGCAGGGATAGCATGTTACATTTTTGGCAACTTTTCTTTATTCAGCTGTTTCTTTTCACCTACAAGGCATAAAATGAACAAAATAATCTAGGGCTGAAACACCTTGTTCTATTATTTATTGAAAGATTGTCAAAATAAACTATTTTAATCCGGTATTCTTGGTAATCTCCTTTTTCTGCTCTTTGCTGCCAGCATCACAACGGAGCGAGGGCTATAGGGCCCACTTACCAGTCAATGTTACAAAACCAACTCCAAACTCACTGCCGTTGAGTCAATTCTGCCTCCTAGTGACCCCCATTGGGTTTCCAAGGCTGTAAATCTTTAGAGAAGCAGACTGCCTCATCTTTCTTCCGAGGAGCAGCTGATGCGTCCTAAACACTGACCTTTTGGTTTGCAGTCTCAACCACTATACCACCACAGCTCCTGGCCTGAAGAATCATAAGTAGTGATATTTATGACTTTCAATTTGAGGCAAGAATAAACTTCATTTGTTCTAACATTTCTGGGAATGAAATTCTAATAAAAGAAAGGAAATCACCCCTTTTGTCTCTGTAGCTCCCACAATTGTTTTCACTGAAATTCTGTGAATCTGACATTTTGTCTATGCTTCCAGGGTGGCTGCAGTCAGGTGGCTTTGTTCAATTTTGGAAAGTCACTGGTATCTAACAGACACTGTCTTACTAAAGAAATGGAAAATGCAAAAACCTTTGTCACCAGTAGCTAGTAACTTTTTATAAAGAATGAAAATGCCATTTTCTTTTTTTTTACTCTTTTATGCTGAAATATTTGGGACAATCCCATTTACAGTTAAGAAGCCAATTTCCATATCTGCAAAGTAAAACAAGTAAGGAAACAAGCAAACCAACAGAGTGGGCTTTTCCTCATTGCACCTGCGTTTGCCATCCCCAAGGATGCAGACCAAGACGCTGAGACATGTAAAGGCTTCCAGTGGGGCCAATGCTGTCATCACCCATCTCTCACTTCAGTTCTTCTGTCTGGAATATCATTCAGAGAGGAGATGTTTTCTGTGATAAGAACCTTGACAACTGCACAATGAGGCTATCAAGATGAAACAGCAGAAAGAATCAATTAAAGTAACTTACAGAAAAAATGATTTTGTACAATTATACCTCCAGAGAAAATCAGAGCACCCATAATAACAACACCCTGAGGTAACTACTGCTTACATTGTCATATTTTACAAATATGTGCTACATGTTGTTTGGTAGCCTTTCCCTTCCTCCCACAATTTTTACATTGTGTAAATTTCTGTCATTAAAATTATTACCTCATTCACTTTGGTTTGAGTACACAGTGCCTCATCATGTGGATATGGTGTAACTTATTTAACCATTATCTTCCTTTTGGACGTTTACATTATTTCCAAAACTTTGCTACTTTAAATAGATGGTGTGATTAAAATCTCTGTAATATCCTTCTTCCCACATTTGTGCCTCTTTATATAGGGTTCCTCTTTTAGAAGATACACTTTTATCTTGTAAGGCTACCATTTTGGGCATCAATATTTTTCCTTTTGAATGGCAGTGTAACCCTACTAAGTTGTGGATGTTTCCACTCTCATCTGTTCAGAAATACCTAGCACCTACCTTGTTCCAGATGCTGGGCAAAGCATGGTGGTTACAAAGAGACCAGGTTCCTCCCATCAGGGTCAGTGATGGGCAAGTGTGGAAAAAAGCACATTGACCCGTTAACAGGTAAAAATGTGTAGAGAGCGTGAGGTTAAGAGATCAAAAAGACTTCTAGCCTAACATTGCTGGAATTCAGGGTCCTTTACAATCAATGAATAGTTCATGGAACCTCTTCATACACCTCTGATACACTGACCATTCACCAGTTTTCACCACCTGTAATAGGGGTGTTTATTCCTAATGGAGCAGATGTATTACTAACATCAGACACTAGGTGGAGCTAGAATACATCCCTTTGTCAGCATTTTAGTTACCTGTGTTTTTGCTAAGGGTGATGAAAATATTTTGAAATGGTTTGTGTTGATTATTGCACAATGCGATGAATATAGTTGTTACTGAATTTCACACATAAGAATGGTTGGAATGTTTTGTTATATATATTTCTCCATGATTGGGGAAAAAAAAAAAAAAACCAAAGAGCTAACAATGAAGCTTGAAGTTGAAAAAGCTGATGAAACAAATGGTAGAACTTATAAACACAACATTTTATTACTTTCACAAAATATTTACGTCTTTCTTTTCAAAAATAAAATGGATTTAGACATACACTTAAAATCAGTTCCAAAATAGGTTATTTATTTTATTTTACAATTACTGTATGATCCCACTTAGATGAAATATTAGAACAGGCAAATGCATAGAAGAAAAACCTTGTAGTGGTTCCCACGGACTGGAGGGAGAGTCAAATAGGGAGTTATTAATAAAGGGTATTGAATTTCTGCTTACCAAACCAAAAAATCCTCACTGCCATCAAGTTGATTATGACTCATAGTGACCCCCTTTCAGTTTCCAAGGCAGTAAATCTTTACAGAAGTAGATTGCCCAGTCTTCCTTCTGCGGAGTGGCTGGTAGATTTGAACCAGCAACCTTCTGGTTAGCAGTCAAATGCCTTAGGTACTACACCACCAGAGCTCTTTTCTGTTTAGACGGATGAAAAACATTTGAAACTGTATAGTAGTGATGGTTCTGCTACAGAGTGAGTGTAACTAATGTCATTGAATTGTACATTTATGCAAAAACGGCAAGGAGGCCACATGTTCTGACCTTCTCTAATCCCGAAAGGGGAAAACAGAATCACCATCAATAGCCCAAGGCCTATTCCTGCAAGGCCAGATACGCTGCCTCCCTCCAACCCTTTCCCCAACCGTTCCTCCCAAAGCACCTACCACCTCTCTCCTGTGTTTGATAATTCGCTGCAGTGGCCACACAGAGCTCACAGATTATGGGGTTTATTAGGGAAGCACCAGGCTACAATTCAAGTTCAGGAAAAATGCTCAGTCTCTCTCCCAGCCCACCGTCCCTCAGCCAAGTCTCTCACAGTCTCTTTCCCAGCAGTGCTGGTCCCTCTGTGTCTCACTCAGCAATGCGTGTCTCTTGCCTCTTTTTGCCAGCAACTCATGTCTCAGCAAAGTCTCAGAAGCCCATGTCTCTTTCAGCAGCACGTCTTCCTCAACCAGCAGTCAGAGAGAGTTCTGCCTCTAGGGGGCCTCCTTTTGAGCTTGGCAGAGTGGCCAAACCAACCAATCATAACAACAGAATTCTAAGCACCTGAGAGTGAACCGCCCATAACATTGCGTTGTGCCACGCCCAACAGAAATACTCCACATGGATAACATTTGCAATCAGGAGCTCCTCAGTTGCTCATTCCACCACTGAGTTTACAATGACTTATGGGTAGAAAAGCCATACTGAGTAATTTACTTCGCTGCAATTTAACAATGGATATAATGGCAAATGCTTCGTTATCTGTACTTTATGACAATAAAAAAATAGATTTTTAATTTGAGAATTATATATACATGTATATTATTGCCATAGGAGCTCTGGTAGCATAGTGCCTAAAGCACTTGACTGCTAATCAGAAGGCTGGCGGTTCAAACATGCCAGCCACTCCTCAGAAGGAAGGTTGGGCGATCTAGTGGGGATACCACCTTGGAAACCCAAGGAGGGGTTGCTATGAGTCGGCCTGACTGGAGGACAGGACACATAACAATAGCAACATTATTACCATACATCAAAATCTCCTTTTTTTATGTATATTTCCAGAACCAATTCTTTTTAAATACTCATTGCATTGTAAGTAGAAGAGGATGTTATAAATCAAAACAATTATTATTTCTAGTGCTGAAAAAAATTCATTCCAATGAGCTTCTTTATTTTTAGGAAGCATTTCCAGAGAAAGAAATAATCTGGGAAGCAAACACAATAGAGAAATAGGATAATGATATCAACACATTTGATCATTTAAATAAATTCAAATTGAACACATAAACAATTGTTGAGCACCCCATGAGTTAGAAATATAAATCTCATTTAGTTCCTAAGAAAACTTTGAAATAGTTATTTTGATTCCAATTTCAATAGATCACCTTATATACAGAGAAATTGAGGAAGGATTTCATGCTTGGTAAAGTGGAGGGTCAGTGAAAAAGGGGAAGGCTGTCAATGAGATGGATTGACACAGTGGCTGCAACGATGGACTCAGGTATAACAAGGATTGTGAGGCTGACCTAGGACCAAGCAGTGTTTCATTCTGTTGTACATAGAATCACTGAGTTGGAGCCAACTCTACGGCACGTAACAACAACAGTAACTGATTTCACAGACCCAAGACCAGATTAAAATTACTAGCCTGAATTCCTACCCCACTACATAACATTTCCCACCTTTCTTTCTCATATTCCTTTTAAGCATAGCTATCATTTACCCTTAATAATCAATTAATCAAGCAGCAATTAAATGCAGCAAACACTTTCTTCTAGAGAACACAAAACACTAAAGAAAAAAGAAAAGTTGTGACCAGTGTCTCTGGAAAGAACTTTTTGTATTTCAGTGGCCATGTCTAGATGCCAAGCTGAAAATCTGAGCCATAGATAGCATCTTTGAGCAGCTGCTGGATCCCTTGTGCTGGAACATTCTCCCCACTTTTGTCTTGGTTAACTACTGATCACTTTTAGGTCTCAATTTAAGTGTTATTTCCTGAGAGAACCTTGACAAGAATCCTTAGTTCCTGCTGTCTTTCTCAGAGCACCTGTATCATTTTCTTTACTGTGCCTACACAGTTGCAATTATATACTTAGTTGAATGATTGTTGATTAAAACTCTTTGACTCTAGACTGCAAACTCAGTGAGGCTCTTGTTTCTTCAGGATCTCACAGGCATGCAGTAAATAGCTAGTACGTGATGACATTAATGAATCTTGCTCCTTTAAGAAATTGTTCTAATAATTAAAAACGGTGGTTATTTGCAAAGATCAATGGTTTTTTTGGAAAGGAAATATTTTAAAGTAATGTTTTGGCTTTGCTAAATCCATACGGGTCTGGAAAAAATTCCTTATTGGTCAAGAAAACGGCTTTTTGAGTTTTATTTAGTAAATTATAAATGAACTGTCTAATAAAAAGATTTGGATGGTGAACTTGAAGTTGAAAATAAATATTTTAAAAGTTAGTAGGTTAGTTGGCCCTGAGATATGGGAAAAAGACCCCTGTTACCATGTGAATATAACAGCTTATGTTCCACCAGTATAATGAATAGAAAGGTACATGTTGACAGCAGGAAATTGAAATGCAGGGGATAGTGGCGGCAATCATACTTTTCTCTTACTGAGCTTACAAGATTGCCAATATTTACTGAGCTTATACCATGTGACAAGCTTTTGGGACAATAAGCAACTTAAAAGATAGTTACAATGAAATAAATAAGAACAATGATTATGGTATGAGTGATTAACTCTCTAGGAGAGTCAGAGATGGGTATAGAGGGGTGGGGGGTGGTGAGCTAGGTCCTGAAAGGTGAATAGATTGCCAGCTAACAGAGAAAAAAAAGGCATTTCCTGGAAGAAGAAATGTACAAATAATGGCCTGCGGTTAGTAGGGAGGAGGAGCTCTGGTAGCATAGTGCCTAAGGCACTTGACTGCTAACCAGAAGGCTGGCGGTACAAACCCACCAGCCACTCCTTGGAAGGAAGGTTGGGCAATCTACTTATGTAGTGATATCGCCTCGAAACCCAAGGAGGGGTGGCTATGAGTCAGGTCTGACTCGAGGGCACATAACAACAACAGCAGTTAGTAGGGAGCTTGACTTGTCTGAAGACCAAAGAGACACTAAGTGTCGATGGGAAGGAGGTGGGCAGTGGGTAGTGATAAAAGGTGAGAAGAGGAGGCTAGGATGTGGCAGGATCATGAAGAGTGCTGTATGCATGTGTCTTAGTTATCTAGTGCTGCTTAATAAAAGTGCCACAAGTGGATGATTTTAACCAACAGAAATTCATTTTCTCACAGTTTAGGAGGCTGAAAGTCCAGATTCAGGATGCCAGCTCCAGGGGTAGGCTTCCTCTCTCGTTTGCTTTGGAGGAAGGGCCTTGTCTCTGAGTTTCTGCTCCTGGGCTTGTCATTTCTCTTCCCCCTCTTCCTTGCTAACTTTTATTTAATCTCTTTTATATCTCAAAAGAGATGGACTCAAGATACAACTACACTAATCCTGGCTCATTAATGCAACAAAGAAGATTAATTCCCAAATGGGATTGCAACCACAGACATATATATAGTTGCCGGCTTGTCAGTTCTTACTCAAAGCAACCCTATGTACAACAGAATGAAACTGCCCAGTCCTGCACCATCCTTACAATATTTGCTATACTTGAGTCTATTGTTGCAGGCACTGTTCAATCCATCTCGCTGAGGGTCTTCCTGTTTTTCACTGACCGTCTACTTTATTGAAGATAATATCCTTCTCCAGGGACTGGTTCCTTCTGATAACATGACTAAAGCACAGAGACGATGTCTGGCCAATCTCGCTTCTAAGGAGCATTCTGGCTGCACTTCTTCCAAGACAGATTTTTTCATTCTTCTGGCATCCATGGCATTTTCAATATTCTTCACCAACACCACAATACAAATGCATCAATTCTTCTGCGGTTTTCCTTATGCATAATCCAACTTCACATGCATATAAGGCTATTGAAAATACTATAGTTTGGGTCAGGTGTACCTTAGTCTTCAAAGTAATATCTTTGCTCTCTTTAACATTTTAAAGAGGTCTTCTGTAGCAGATTTTCCCAGGGCAAAAGGGTCATTTGATTTCTTGGCTTCTGCTTTCATGGGTGTTGATTGCGGATTCAAATAAAATGAAATCCTTGACGATTTCAATCTTTTTTTTCTTAGTTCATCATGATGTTGCTTATAGGTTCAACTGTGAGGACTTTTGTTTTCTTTATGTTGAGGTTTAATCCATACTCAACGCCGTAGTCTTTGATCCTCAACAGCAGGTGCTTCAAGTCTTTTTCACTTTCAGCAAGTAAAGTTGTGTCATCTGCATATCTCAGGTTGTTAATAAGGCTTTCTTCAATCCTGATGCCGTGTTCTTCTTCATATAGTTCAGGTGCTCAGATTATGTGCTCAGTATACAGATTGAAAAGTATGGTGAAAGGATATAACTCTGGCACACACCTTTCCTGATTTTAAACCATGCAATACCCCCTTGTTCTGTCCAAACGACTGCCTCTTGGTCTAAGTACAGGTTCCTCATGAGCACAATTAAATGTTCTGGGTTCCCATTCTTTACAATATTACCCATAATTTATTATGATTCACACAGTTGAATGTCTTTGTATAGTTAACAAAACACAGATAAACATCTTTCTGGTACTGTCTGCTTCTAGCCAAGATCCATCTGACATCAGCAATGATATCCCTCATTCCACATCCTCTTCTGGATCTGGCTTCAATTTCTGGCAGTTCCTTGTTGATGTACTGCTGCAATTGTTATTGAATAGTCAATAACTTACATGTGATATTGATGATATTGTTTGATAATTTCTGCATTCTCTTGGATCACCTTTCTTTGTAATGAACACAAACATGGATCTCTAGTTGGCTGGCCAAGTGGCCATCTTCCAAATTTCTTGGCATAAATGAATGAGTGCCTCCAATGCTGCATCCATTTATTGAAGCTACTCAATGGGTATTCCATCAATTCCTGAAGGCTTGTTTTTCACAAAATCCTTCAGTGCAGCTTGGACTTCTTTCTTCAATACCATCGGTTCTTGATCATATGCTATCTCCTAAAATGGTTTAAGTCAATCAATTCTTTTTAGTACAGTGGAAGAAGACTTCCATCTTCTTTTGATGCTTTCTACATCGTTCAATATTTTGTCCATAGAATCCTTCAATATTGCAACTCGTGTCTTGAATTTTTTATTCAGTTCTCTCAGCTTGAGAAATACCAAGTGTGTCTTCCCTTTTGGTTTTCTAACTCCAGGTCTGTCCTGAGACAGACCAGGAAGAAGGAAGAGGCTGTCCACTTCTCAAATAATTGGTCAGGGAAAACCTTATGAATAGCAAAGAAACACTGCTTGATACATTATCGTGCAATTTTATAAATAGTCCGGTTAGGTTAGAAGGCTCTCAAAATAGGACTGGGAAAGAGCTGCATCATCTCAGTAAACCCAGCCTTACTCATATGGATAAGATAAAGCTTTCGAGATCTCCATTTGCTGATGTGGCACCACTCAAATTGAAGAGAAACAGCTTCAGACATCCATTAATCGTCGGAACATGAAATGTACAAAGAATGAATCTAGGAAAATTGAAAGTTGTCAAAAAGGAAATGGAACACATAAAGATTGATATCCTTGGCATTAGTGAGCTGAAATGGACTGGTTTTGGCCAT
>NW_006922167.1:206402-231964 GCF_000298275.1 Orycteropus afer afer
GGTGGAGGGTCAACAAAAGAGGGGGAGGCCTTCAACAAGATGGATTGACAGTGACTGCGATGATGGGCTCAAGTATAGCAGGGATCGTGGAGCTGGCATGGGATCTGGCAGTGTTTTGTTCTGCTGTGCACCTAACAACAACAACAACTCCAGGTCTTTGCACATGACATTATAATACTTAACATTGTCTTCTCAAGCTGCCCTTTGAAATCTCCTGTTCAGCTCTTTTACTTCATCATTTCTTCCATTTGCTTTAGCTACTGTGCATTCAAGGGCAAGTTTCAGAGTCTCTTCTGACATCCATGTTGGCATTTCCTTTCTTTCCTGTCTTTTTAATGACCTTTTACTTTCATTAAGATGTTGTTGATGTCATCCCACAACTTGTCTGGTCTTCGGTTATTGGTGTTCAGTGCATCAAATCTATTCTTCAGATGGTCTCAAAATTCAGGTGAGACATACTCAAGATTGTATATTGGCTCTTGTAGACATGTTTTAATTTTCTTCTGCTTCAACTTGAGCTTGCATATGAGTAGTTGATGGTCTGTTCCATAGTTGGCATCTGGCCTTATTCTCACAGATTATATTGAGCTTCTCCATTGTCTCTTTCACAGATGTAGTTAATTTGATTCCTGTGTATTCCATTTGGCAAAGTCCATGTGTAGAGTCACTGATTATGTTGTTGAAAAATGTGTTTACAATGAATTTGTCATTGGTCTTGCAAAATTCTATCATGAAATCTCCAGTGTCACTTCTACCACCAGAGCTATATTTTTGTACTACTGGTGATTCTTCTTTGTATCCAACTTTTGCATTCCAACCACCAGTAATTATCATTGCATCTTGATTGCATGCTTGGTCCATTCCAGATTGCCAAAGGTGCTAAAAATTTTCAGTTTCTTCATATTTGGCTTTAGTGATTAGTGTATAAATTTGAATAATAGTGGTGTTAACTGGTCTTCCTTGTAGGCATATGGATATTATTCTATTACTGAGAGTAATGTACTTCAGGATTTTGAAATGTTCTTTTCGATGATGAATGCAATGTCATTCCTCTTCATTTTGTCATTCTTGGTATAGTAGATCATATGATTGTCTGATTCAAAATGGCCAATACCAATCCATTTCTGGTCACCAATGCCTAGAATATCTACTTTTATGCATTCCATTACATTTTGACAACTTCCAATATTCCTAGATTCATACTTTGTACATTCCACATTATTAATGGATATTTGCAGCTGTTTCTTTTAATTTTTAATTGTATGACATAAGCAAATGAAGGTCCCCAATGCTTTAGTCCATCCACATCATTAAAGTTGACTCTACTTTGAAGAGACAGCTTTTCCCTAGGCACTTGTATTTTGAGTACCTTCCATCCTAAGGAACTCATCTTCTGCCACTATATCAGACAGTGTTTCACTGCTATTCATAAGTTTTCCTGACACTATATCAGACAGTGTTTCACTGCTATTCATAAAGTTTCTAGTGGCCAATTTCTTCAGAAGTGGACGTCACATCCTTCTTCCTAGTCTGTCTTAGTCTGGAAGCTCCACTAACACTTGTCCACAATGGGTGATCCTGCTGGTATTTGAAGTACCAGTGGTAGAGCTTCCAGCATCACAGCCAGATGCAAGCCACTACAGTACAACCAACTGACAGATGAGTGGTGGAACCAGAGACATAGAGGTTAGGATTTATAACACATATTTTTTGGGAACCCAATTCAATACATAGCACCATGCTATGAAATGTGTAAACTATCTTTCTTTCATTATGGGCAAGTAGTTTACTTCATACATTAAAAAATAGCATGACAATCAATAACCCTGTAGGAGATAAAGTTCCTAGATGGCATATCTGTGATTGACTCTTTCTTTCTGAGATTCTCACACTAGAGGAGAACTATTCAGCAGGAAATGTGACTGTATTTGTTACCCTGCCCATCAAGAAAGTCTCAAGGGCAGTGGCAGATTTTCTTATTCCTCTGTTCAAGAAATGGGTAGCAGTCTAGTATATTGATTTAGAAAAAAGTTGGCTTTAAACTGTCTGGTTTTGAATCCTAAATCCTTCTTGAGTATGCTACTTAATCCCTTACAGTCTCAATTTCCTCATCTGTGAAACATATGAAAATAATACTACCTAGTTTATGGAGCTGCTATAAGAATTGAGATAAAGCATGTAAAATACTTAGATCAGTACCCCTAGCACATGGAAATACTCAATAAATATTAGCTTACCCAAAGTTCCAACTATTATCCAAGATGTGTTCACTACATATCAGAACTTAAACTGTTTCTACGGAGCCTGAATCAATCATTATTCAAACAGAGTTTCCTCACTGAAAATTCACTGAACTTAGAAATGAGTCTTGATAAATATCCTTTTAGCTTTTCCCACAGGCACTACACAGCAATTCCAGCGGCAGATGAGCATCCCTGACCATCTGTCACCCTGAAGCCTTGAAATCATTAAAGTGATCTCAGTACAAGTTGTCTTAATTATTTTTTGGAATGATTAAAAGCTTTTGAGAATCACATTTTGGTTACTGTGAAACAAAAAAAGATTGGCATGACTTTGGAGCACTCATTACTCTTGCAATCAATAAGAATAAAATGAACTAAGACATGAAAATTAACGGAGAATCATCCACAAATTCTATACTCTGTAACTTAGGACATTCAAAAAGAAGTAGTTAGACAACACGGACAGGAAAGGCCATTGTTGTTAGGTGCTGTGGAGTCGTTTCCGACTCATAGCGACCGTATGCACAGCAGAAAGAAGCACTGCCCGATCCTGCACCAGCTCCAAGATCCTTGCTATACTTGAGCCCATTGTCACAGCCACTGCATCATTCCATTGCTGAAGGCTTTCCCCTCTTTCGTCGACACTCCACTTTAGCAAGCATGACATCCTTCTCCAGGGAATGGTGCCTTCTGACAACATGACCAAAGTAGGTGAGATGGCCGCGGCAGTAGAGTTTTTGAAAGGTGGATGATAAGAACTGATGTTAGTCTCTCTCTGCTTCTCCTGTTCCTCTTTCTAAAGGAGTAGAAGATGAGATGGAGTGAGGAGAAATTGGTTAAGAAGGTGGATTATGATAGCCATACACAATGATAACTTCTACAAATTATTCTTAGATATCTTGAATTTTTAACAAAGAAAACAAAATAAACTTTACAAACCATTAATTTGGTAAAATGAGTGAAAGTCAGCTCTTTACATTTTATCATGAAGAGAATGTCTTTTTTTTTTTTTTCATTTTCCCCACATAGTCACATCTCTACCCTCTTCTAGGGTAAACACAGAGAGTAAGAGGGAGTTGTGTGCAGAATCTACACTTACTGGGTGTATGGGGTCCCAGACATGTGAAAATGTAGGTAGAAGAATGAAAAAAAGTCCAAGGAAAAGTTGAACATTGTTAACTTAGAAAAGCGCCTCAAACCAGAACTTTGGTGTGAGTCTGAACTCATTATGAAAATGAATTGCTCTCATACATGATGATTATATGAGTAACGTGGTAGGCTGGTACTTATAGTCTAAGTCCTGCTGACTAATTGCACTGCCCACTGCTTATTGTTTTGCTCTCTTTCAATCTCAGTATATCGATAGCTTCGTTGAATAATTTGAGTTACTATATCAGGAGTAAAAAAATAACATTGAAAATAAAACCAATGAATGAAGAAAATAATGTACATATGTTTTAGCTTTTACCAACTAGATTTTAAACTCCTTAAGGTCAAGAAATGTCATGGTGCCCCTACAACATTATGTTTACAACAAACTATGTAAGCTGACTACGCAATGGTCTTATATCTATCACACTCTCAAAACTCACTGCTATCATGTTGATTCTGACTCATAGTGACCCTATTGGTGTTTTCAAGGCAGCAAATCTTTACAGAAGTAGATTGCCCCATCTTCTTTCCAAGGAGCGGCTGGTGGGTTTGAACTGCCAATCGTCTGGTTAGCAGTCAGATGCCTTAGGCACTGACTAACTATTCCTTATGTATCTAGAAGATATGATTAATAATAGTAAAAGGTAGAACTCTTACTGGGTTGTTATGACAATATAATGAAATGATATGAATACATTGTGTATTACACTGTCCAATATGTTGTATGTCCCTAGAGAATGTTTGTTGTTATTAGAAGTAGGGGCACAGTGCTTTACATATGGTAAATGTTTGTTAGATATTTTTCATACATTGCCCAATGCCAGTAAACATAAAGCTAGACTATACAGAACAATACCTTTCATTCAATGGGTTAAATCTTTCAAAAATATTATCATCTACTATATTTTATATTCACTAAAATCTATAAGTAAGTATGATCATCAAATGTTATTTTGATGTAAAAGAGGAGTTTTATGAATTGTTCAAGATGACCAGTGAAGAGAGACTTCTGGTAAGATGGAGGAATAGGCAGACAAGTGACACAGACCTTCTTCAACAAAGAAAAGAAAAACCAATACCAATTGACAGAGATACAGAAGATAATCCTGGAGCCCTGAGCTTTGAAAGGAACTATACAGAAGTAGATTAGGCATCAACTAGTGGAAAAACCTGAACAAAAACAGTGAGTACAGAGACAGACGGAGCTGCAGACTGCCAGCTACCCTGATGGGACCAACAGCCTGAATATTTCCAAGAGGTGTTGGGACCTGAGAATTGAACTAAAGATCAGCTCTTGTCACCAACAGCTGCAGGGATGACTACGCTGGTGGCCTATGACTAGGAAGGGAAACAGCAAGGAGGGAGAAAATCTGAGCTGTTGACTTTCTGCTGTCCGGAGGGTGCAGCCATTTTGCCTGTTTACACACGGCAGCCATTTTGGATATTTAAAGTTACCGAGGGCACAGCCACATTGGATATTTAAAGTGACCAAGGGTGTAGCCATTTTGAACCTTTACAAGTGGCAACCATTTTGGATTTTAAAGTGACAGCATTCTCATTCGAATTTCAGGGACCTAAGAATAGGCTCTTTTTGCCAAGGTCAGCAGGGACATACAAGAGACTGACAACAGAAAAGGAGACAGGTGGTGAATGTATAAGTGCTGCCAACTAGTGAATAGAGGAGCACAGCACAGTACCCCACTTATGTAGATAACATACAAACAAAGAAAACAAAAATCATGGACAAGTCACTCCAACATACAATCACCAATTAAATATAAACACAAAAACGTCACAATGCCTTGGAAAGAACAGATCATCACAATCCACACAAAGAAGCAAGATAAAACAGGAGAAACAAGGGACCTGGATACAGGCCTAAAACACATCCCTAAGGAAGATGCAGCATTGGAACTCCTTGATAAGGAATTCAAAAGAATTATATTTAGGTATCTTCAAAGGATTGAGAAACAGATCAAGGAAAACACAGAGAAAACCCTAGAAAAATTTTGAAAGACAATACAAGAACAAAATGACAAAATAAATGAAAAATGAGAAATGATACAAAATCTACAGATAGAAATCCAGAAGATTAATACTAAATTTTCAGAAATAGAAAAGACAGTGAATGGGCAAAGGAGCAGAATTGAATCAATAGAAGACAGAATTGGTGAGACTGAAGGCAAATACCTCAATACTTCTTTGGAAAGGGATCAATCATAAAAAAGATCAAAACAAAATGAAGAAAGCCTAAGTTCATGTGGGGTACCATCAAAAGGAATAACCTATGTGTGATCAAAATTCCAGAATAGGAAGAGACAAATAAAACCACAGAGAAAACTGTTGAAAATCTGTTGGAAGAGAATTTTCCTGGTATGATGAAAGATGAGAATATATCCATTCAGGAAGTCCAATGAACCCCAAACAGGATAGACCCCAAAAGAATATCACCAAGACATATCATCACCAAACTCATCAAAACCAAAGACAAAGAAAGAATCTTGAAAGCAGCACAGGAAAAACAAAAAGTTACCGACAAGGGGTAACCAATAAGACTAAGCTCAAATTTCCTGGCAGAAACCATACAGATGAGAAGACAATGAGATGTTATATATATAAAACCCTGAAAGAGAAAAATTTCCAACCAAGAATTATGTACCCAGCAAAACTGTCCCTCAAATATGATGGTGAAATTAGGACATTTTCAGATAAACAGAAATTAAAGGAATTTGTTAAAACCTGACCAACATTACAAGAGATGTTAAAGGGAGCGCTTTGGACAGAGAAGCAACAACAGCTAACAACAACTGACCATCAACACACATGATGATATAACCCAGAAACCAACCCAGCTATGGAAGTCTCCAAAGTAAATAAGCCTACAAGATTGTAAACAGGGAACCAGAGACATTAATTGACAAATGAGGACAACTACAAACCAAAAAGAGGGATAAACTGTGTCATTACAGAACTTCTAGATGGTAGGGAAGTCAAGACAACTACAAGATAGAACGGACTGTTCTAAACTTGGGAAGAAAACTATAAATCACAGGGTAAACTCAAAGAAAAATAATAAAACTTCACATCAGAAAAGATGACCAGCATAAATATTCAGCAAATACTAAAACAATAGTAATGAAGGAAATGATAACATGATTCATAAACAAAACAAGTTCAGCATAGAAAATTATATGGAACAAAGAAATTGAAACCAGGAAAAAGCACATGACAAAAATGACAGCAACAAAACCCAAGGAGGGGTCGCTATGGGTCGGGTCCGACTCGACAGCACATAACAAAAACACAACAGCAACATATCTGGCAAGGGACTTATCTCTAAGATTTATAGCGAAAGAGTGGATGACCAAACTATGGTACATACACATAATGGAATGCTATGCAGTACTGAAGAATAATGTAGAGTCTGCAAAACACTGCATAATATGAATGAACTTGGAGGACATTATGCTGAGTGAAATAAGTCAATCAGAGAAGGACAAATACAGTATTAGTTTGTTGTTGTGGAGGGTCAAGGAAAGGTTTATATATGAAAGGAAACTTTCTTTGTTGGTTGCCAAGGTAGGAGGGGAGAGGTGGGAGCAGTGCAAAAAAAAAAAAAAAAGCATTGACACATGTCACTTTAGTTTTGTGTATTTCACTGTACTTAAATTATATTTCAATAAAATGCATTTAAAAAAAAAAGATTACAAGGGAAGAGAAATTAAGTTCTTTGCTTCACAGCTCTTTCCATAATATAAAAATCTACCTGCAGTTATTTGGCTGTAGGTAAATGTACAGCAAATAATGCATCTCTTTTAAAGTGACATGTATTTCAAGCAATGATATATTTTTATTTTATTTTATTTTATTTTTATTGTGATTTGGGTGAAGATTTACAGAGAAAATTCACTTTCCATACAGCAGTTCACATATACTTTGTCTCATGAAGCAATGATATTTTTAAAAAATATAAAAATGTCTTCCTTGAGTAACTTACTAGCAGGGAAGAAAGAAGTCATTAAAATGTAATATTTTTTAAAAAGTTAGAATGAGGTTTCTCAGGCAAATAGAAAATGAACATATGTCATTGATTTTTTTTTTAAACACTTTTATTAATGAAAGAATCAGTAAGATATTAAAACCACTCCAAATAGCATTTAAGAAGCTTGTTGTTGTTGTGGGCCATAAAGTTGCTTCTGACTCACAGTGACGCCAAGGGAAAAAGCAGAACTTCCCCCAGGGGTTTCCTGGGGGTGAAATCTTTTGGGAGCAGATTGCCAGATCTTTTCTCTTGCAGAGTGCCTGGTGAGTTTGAACTGCGGACCTTTCGGTTGGCAGCCAAGTGTTTTCACCATTGCATCATCAGTAAAATGTTAAAAACCAATCCAAATAGCATAAAAGACTGAATCACTGCCTTTGAGTCAGATCCGACTCATAGTGACCCCTCCTTGGGTTTCCAAGGTGGGGTCTCTACTGAAGTAGATTGCCCAACCATCCTTCCAAGGATTGGCTGGTGGGTTTGAACCTCCAGCCTTCTGGTTAGCAGTCAAATGCCTTAGGCACTATGCCACAAGAGCTCCCAGCATAAAAGAAACTAGATATAAAATGCCTACCACTAGGAAAGGGATCAAAATTGGCAATCCTGGATAGCATGAGAGAAAAAAATGTGGAACCAAATTCAAAAACATAAAAAAGACCAGGCTAATTGGTTGGATGAGGAGCTCTGGTAGCATAGTATCTAAGGCACTTACTTGACTACTAACCAGAAGGCTGGCAGTTCAAACCCACCAGCCACTCCTCAGAAGGAAGGTTGAGCAATGTACTTCCATAGTGATACCGCTTTGGAAACCCAAAGAGTGGTTGCTATGAGTCGGGTCCGAATCGACAGCACATAACAACAACAACAACAACAACAACAATTGGTTGGATAGAAACTGGGGAAATGTCCAAGACTATGCCCTCAAGTCACCCTTTGTGTTTGGAATTGGACTCACTCCAGTGGCTCAACTCTCAGCCAAACAATAGACAAGCCTACCATCTGGACAACTACACCAGAGAGATGCACTGCTTAGAGAAGAGTCGACCATGGGAAATCAGAAGGGCAGCATTTGCACAGGGAGAATGCTAGGTGGGCAGGAATGCATAGGCAAGAAGGACACAGGGAAGGGGTAACCACAGGGAGGAGGTGGGAGGAGAGCTGTTACATTATGGGGACTGTAATCAATGCCACAAAACAGAATGTATATGAACTGTCAAATGTAAAACGACTCTCCTTTGTAAGATTGTACCTAAATCACAGTAACTTTTTTTTTTTTTTGAAGCTTTTTGTATACATAACATTGGAAGAATGGGAACCAGAACACTTAATTGTGTTCATAAGGAACCTATACATAGATGAGGAGGCTGTTGTTCAAACAGAACAAAGGGGCACTGCATGGTTTAAAATCAGGAAGTGGGTACGTCAGGGTTGTATCCTTTAACCATACTTATTCAATATGTATGCTGAGCAAATAATCTGAGAACCTGGACTGTATGAAGAAGACTGTGGCATCAGGATTGGAGGAAGACTCACTAACAACCTGCGATATGCAGATGAACATGACAAAGATGACAACTTTGCTTGCTGAAAGTGAAGACAACTTGAAGCACTTACTGATCAAGATTGAGAACTATAGTCTGCAGTATGGATTATACCTCAGTATAAAGAAAACAAAAATCTTCACAACTGGACCAATAAGCAGCATCACGATAAATGGGGAAAATAGTGAAGTTGTTAAAGATTTCGTATTACTTGTTTCCACATTCAACACCAATGAAAGCAGTAGTCAACAAATCAGAGGACATATTGCACTGGGAAAATGTGCTGCAAAAGACCTCTTTAAAGAGCTGAGGAGCAATGATGACTCTTTGAAGACTAAGATGTGGCTAACCCAAGCCATGGTATTTTCTATCGTCTCATATGCATGTGAGAGCTGGACAATGCATAAGGAAGACCTAAGAAGAGTTGATGCTTTTGAGTTGTGGTGTTGGCAAAGAATACTGAAATACCATGGACTGCCAGAAGAACTAATAAATCTGTTCCAGAAGAAGTGCAGCTGAATGCTTCTTGAAAGTGAGAATGGCCAGACTTCGTCTCACCTACTTTGGTCATGGGAACTCTGGTGGCATAGTGCCTGAGGCATTTGACTAATAACCAGAAGTCTGGTGGTTCAAACCCACCAACCACTCCTCAAAAGGAAGGTTGGGCAATCTACTTCTGCAGCGATACTGCCTCAGAAACCCAAGGAGGGTTCGCTATGCGTCGGATCCGACTCCACTCAGTGGTTGGTACTTTGGTCATGTTGTCAGAAGGGACCATTCTCTGGAGAAAGATATCATGCTTGGTAAAGTGGAGGGTCAACGAAAAGGGGAAGGCTCTCAATGAGGTGGATTGCCATGGTGGCTGCAACGATGGGCTCAGGTATGGCAAGGATTGTGAGGGTGACACAGGACCAGGCAGTGTTTCTTTCTGTGGTGCACAGGGTCACTATGAGTTGGAGCCAACTCAACGGTACCTAACAACAACAATGAAGATTAACAAGGACATACCAGGATCAAAGTACTGGGTAAGATACACAATAGGTTAATGGCTTATTGGACAATAAACCATTATTGTTACGATTACTTGTTATCCCAGACAAAATTACTTACATCTCTATGGGCTGAAAATCAAAAAGTTAATCTGTGCCCTCATTCAATTGAGCAGTACACTGAAAGAAGATCCAGTGATTTTGTGTGTGTGTGTGTGTGTGTGTGTGTATTTCAAAGACTCAGATAGTTTTTCTGACAAAAATAAACAAAAAAACACGCTGTCAAAGAGAAAAATTAGTAATGGACATCTTACTTTGACTTCAAGGTTTTTTTCTTAACCATAAAACCAATTTTAGCTGCCAGGCCAGAGACTTAGTTTCTTGTATCAGTTTATCTCAGTAAAAGAGGGAGAGCAGGATTCACTTAGTCATGTTAAGATTCACCATTGGTTGATCTTCTGTTCTTCCAACTCTTCTCTTTACAAACCTCATTGTAACTAGGCTACTTTGAGCCTTTTTTTTTTTTTTTTTTGTAATCAAAATGGTCTCCTTATATGCCGATAGAATAACAGCTTAGAATAAACTTTGTTTGGACTTCAAAAATAAAAAAAATGTAGGCTTTTTTTTGGTTAAGCAATGCTTAATTTATACATATTGTGTTGATTTTGCTCTTGAGACAATTATGATTGTGCTTTTATTCCAGGCTCCATTGTAACATTATAGAATGCAATCATAAAACAAATGACCTGGGAGCAGAGTAGGTGACTTAAGGAGAACAACCTGGTACAGGTGGGGGAACAGATTTGAAGATGAAGGCCTTTGTTGCTTCACCCTTTTGGTTGTTGTTGTTATTGTTATTGTCTATCTGTTCATTCAGTATACAAAACCAATAAAACCCATTGCTATAGAGTCAATTCCAACTCATAGCCACCCTATAAGACAGAGTCGAACTGCCCCTATAGGGTTCCCAAGGCTGTAATCTTTATGGAATCAGATTGCCACATTTTTCTTTTGTGGAGTAGTTGGTGGGTTTGAATTGCTGACCTTTAGGTTGGCAACTGAGCACTTAACCACTGTGCCACCAGGGTTCACTGACAAGACCTAAGGCCAAAATTAATCATGCTTCTTGTGTGTTTAAGTCTATCACATGGTGATCACCCTGGAATGTGTCTTAGGTACAATAATTTAAAACATGTTTCAAGTGCAGTTAAAGTACTAGTCACTCTTAGAGCCACGTTGTATGGTACCACATGACTGTTCCCAATGAAGTGCTGCATTTGTGACAATCAGTTCCAGAGTGCACAATGTCTGCTCTCATAAATCCCTGCATTTTCTAGCTATAGAAAATGTTCCAAGAAAACGCACACAGAGTGTTTTTGAAAAGCAAATATTTGTGCCTAACTGATGCCTTTCAACTCTCTCTGTGTGCCTGGCTGCAGTTCTTTGGAAAGTAATTATTGTACTGAACCATTGTTAGCACAGAACTTCAAGGCCCTCAGCAGCTCATATTATGCAGTCGGCATCTCTGTTGAATCATAAATGTATCATTCACATTCTCAAACCATTTCTGTCTTTCTGGTTTTTACCAGAAAGAATATATTCCATTGTTCATCTTAATCATCCACTCTATTTGACATGTAATTATTCAGATCTTCCTTTATGTGGAAAGATGTTCAGTCCTTCCTACCAGGAGCTAGTTGCCACTTCTGAGACTGCAGGAAGTCAGTAGGAACTGAATGTAGGAGCTTTGGGGTCAGAATGAAGGTCAGAATCTTAGCTCTACCATGGCACTGCAAGTTACGCAGCTTCTTCTCATCTGGATTTGACCAGCACTAAAATAAAGGTAGGAGCTCTGGTAGCATAGTGCCTAAGGCACTTGACTGCTAACCAGAAGGCTGGTGGTTCAAACCCACCAGCCATTCCTCAGAAGGAAGGTTGGGCAATCCTACTTCTGTAGTGATACTGCCTTGGAAACCCAAGGAGGGGTCACTATGAGTCGAGGCCGACTCGACTGCACACAACAACAACAACAATAGTAATTACACCTATTTCTTAGTATTTTAGTGAAGATCAGATATAATGCGTGAAAAATGCTTAGTACAACACCTGGCACCTACTAAGTGCAGAATAAATAATATTTCATATTATTTAAATTATATGATATGTTTACAATTTAACATTTAATATTTAACATTATCTTCCTAGTCATTTATGTAAACTCAGAAGCCAGGAGGTTTCCATCCTAAATACTTTATAGTTATTTACTGAGAACTTGTTCACATACAGGACCTCTGGGGGTGTAGTGCCTAAGGCATTTGACTGCTAACCAGAAGGCTTGTGGTTCAAATCCACCAGCCACTCCTTGGAAGGAAGGTTGGGCAATATACTTCCATAGTGGTACTGCCTCAGAAACCCAAGGAGGGATCACTATGAGTTGGGTCTGACTCAATGGCAGTGGGTTTGTTCACATATGGATAGCTTAAGAAATCATAATAGATTTTATGAATTAATCTCTAATTCAATTTGATAAACACTTAGTGACCATTTCTATGACACCAACCCCTCTTCTTGGTGCTGAGAGTACAGAGGTGATTACTCATGAACCCTGTTTCTCAAAAAACTCACAGCTTACAGGGGGAGAGTTGTAGAAATGAATGACTGCAAGTTTCATGTGGAATGATGTATATTGGATGCAATGGCTGCTGAGGCAACATGAGGAGGCATTGGCTAGTTCTGATTGAGTCTCCCAGGGAGAAATAACATACATGATGAGGACATCCAAGCAAAAGGTGTCTCTTCTTTCTATTCCATGTCCAGTATATCACTAGTTCCTGTCAAGTTTACTTCTTAAACATTTATTACCACTCTATACCACTTCAGTGTCCCAGTTGAGATACTATCGTGTCTGGCCTGGATGATTGCAATGGTATCCAGTCTTGTTCCTGTTCAAACCATCTTCTACTCAGCTGCTAGAGCTTTCTTTCTGAAGGACAGATATGATGGAGTGACTCCTTGCTTAACACATCTTGCTGGCTCTCATCACAGGATGAAGTCCAATCTCCTCTTAATGGCCCTATCTTACCTATCCCGTCACATCTCCAGCTTTGCACTCCAGCAGCACCAAATTGCTTGTGGCTTCCTGCTCAATAAAGGAACTTTGCTCCTTTTGCTCATGCTGTCCCCTGCGCTTTCAATGCCATCTTCTTTTCTTACTTGATTAAACCTAAACGCCTAATGATCCTCAAATTCTCAGATCAAGCATCATCTTCAGAAGACCTCTCCACCCCCATGCTTGGGTTGGGTTTTTTTGTGTGTGTTTCTGTAGTATTCTGAACATCTTGTTGTTGCTGTACTTGGCACATTGTAATGATTGGTTTTTGTGTCTTTAGTGTCAGGCACTATATTATAAACCTTAACAGTCAACAATTGGTGTGTATCAGGCTCTATGCCAAGTGCTATAAACTTACTTATTTGTTAATCTCCATTTTTCAGACAAGGAAACTGAGAGTAGGAAGATAAGTAACTTGCCAGTTGTCATGCTGAGACTTTGAATTGAATAGAATGGATAAGCTAGTACAAAAATTATTCCAGGATTGTATTCCTAGCTTTCTCTGATGATGATAAAATGTTGGAGTTCCAGGGAATCAAAGTGTTCATCAAGTTCATTGCCACTAATGTACAGGTATTTAATCTTTGGGAGACAGAAGATACAAAGCTCATTGTGCTTGAATAATAATGGCTCTTCTAGCTCCTGTTGAGGCTTTGGAATGGTGAGCAAATTCTTCAGTAGTGCAATTCTCAAGTTAACTAGTATATACAGTAAATGCAGCCTAGAAAGCTGGCATCTCTATTCACAGTTCTAAAGTATTCAGAAGCTGCTTACTTATCATTCTTAGAGGAAGTTTTCTGGGGTTTAGACTTGACTCTTGCCTTATTCTTCGGTACTCCAAGAGTAGAAAAATGTTAGCTCTGTGGCTTTATTTCTAGCAGGTAAAACACTGAGAAATCCAATGGCTCTTCATTCCTTCATTCTTGCAAGTAATTATTTTCTCATTCATTAGATAATTCAACCAATATTTACTAAGCACTTAATTTATGCCATGTAATAAATGTCCTAGGCTCTGGGGATAAAGAAAAAAAATGGGACATAATTCCTACTTTCATGGAATTAATAAGCTTCTAGAAGGACTCAGTCAGGTAAATAAATAAACAATGAAAGGACAAAGTAAAAATGGAGTTGTGATTTTTAAAATATTTATGGTAATTATGGTGTGATTATGGAAAGACTTTGGTCTCCTAGACTATTCTAGGTCTCATGTTACTCAGGTATTTGAACTCAAATTATCAACCAGAGTCTAGTGAGAGGCAGCATGACTCCACCAAAACACTATGGTGATTTTGCAGTTTATGTTGCTGTGTATAGATTTTGAAGGAGCTCTAGTGGTTTAGAGGTTAAAGCATTTAACTGTTAACCAAAATTTTGGCAGTTTGAACCTACCAGCTGCTTTGTGGGAGAAAGATGAGGAAAAATAAGGAAGTCTGCTTCCATAAAGATTTCCAGCCTTGGAAATCCTATATGGCAGTTCTACTCTGCCCTGGGTCCTTATGAGTCAGAATTGACTCCACAGAAGTAGGTTTGTTTTGTTTTTTGGGGGTATAGATTGCACAGATGGCATATATATACCAAAAAAACCAAACTCACTGCCATCAAGTCAAATCCGACTCATCATGACCCCTCCTTGGGTTTCCGAGGTGGTATCTCTACAGAAGTAGATTGCCCAATCTTCCTTGCAAGGAGTGGCTGGCTGGTGGGTTTGAACCACAAGCCTTCTGGTTAGCAGTCAAATGCCTTAGGCATATACACTTGGAATCATTAATAGAACATGAGGCCCTGGATTGAGCAGAGGAGATGAATGCTGATTGCTGAGTCCAAAAATAGTGTATGTTGGAGGATTAACAATAAAAACATACGCCACACTCTCTTGACAAAAACACCTTCATAGAAATCTTAGTTTGGCTTTTCTGTCTCCTGCAAGTGATTGTCAGCATGAAACTCTGAAAGGTTGTGTTAGGAGATTTTTGTTTCTAATCGCCACTCCCCCCCCATCCCCCCACCCCCCGCACTATTGTCAGGGTTCTGTGGACCTGGTGCCCCTTTCCCCTGAGAACACACAGAAAGGCTTCCCTTTTTGCTACAAGGTCATTGGGGACATATCAATTTACAAAGCAAATAGCCTCTGCATACAGTCCAGGAAATGTCTCTCTTTTCTCATGTAGTTCTTATTCAAATGAGAATAAAAAATGGTAACTTATCCCAATTACCATTGTTCTCTGCAGTGTGGGATTGTATTCTCTGCTGAGTGAATGAATTCGCCTCAGGACTCCTCTGGAGACCTGGCCCAGGTTTTAGCACCACAGTTGGAGCCACATCCTCTTCTCACTTTGGGCTTAGAGAGGTAGGAGTGGGTTCCACTTCTAGTTATTCCACCTTCTGATTCTAAATTTTCCTTCTCTTACCTTTAAAAATGCAGAGGTTAAACAAGATTATCTTTAAAGTGCCTTCTATCTCTAACAAGTTGTGATTCTAAGGAAGGAGAAAATAAGGATTGAAGATTCAGGAAGGCAAGGGGGCGAAGGTCAGAGAAGTTGGTTAAGATAGGGAATGGTCAGGTAGGTTCTGTTTCCTGAGCAGACAAGGCTGAGGACTTGTGCTACAAAGTGGACAGGATTGCTAACACAGCTAACCAGCTAGGGAACAAAGGGTCAGAAATAAAGATGAGGATTCCGGGCTCCTGCAGATGATCGTGGTGATGCAGATGGTGATGACAGAGCAGCTGACATTTATTGAACTATGGGTCAGGCTATCAGGCCACTGTGTAGACAACAAAAGGTCAGCACATGGGCTGGTTGTGGGTTTATTAGTAGGAATCCTAGAGAACAGTTGCTTCAAGACTAAGAATTGCTTTCAGATTATAGCAAGTCAGAGCCAAGAGAAAGCAAGAAACTTGGGACTTTGACACATAGTTTATAGAAGGAAATAATGAGACAAGATCAGCGACGAATATGAAGTTTTAATATTTTATTATTAAAATTTAAGTGGAATAATTTTTAATGAACGTAGAAGAAAAAGGAGCTCTGGTGCCATAGTGGTTAAAGCATTCGGCTGGTAATCAAAAGATTGGCGGTTGAAACCCACCAGCTGCTCTGTGGAAGAAAGATGAGGTAATATACTTCTGTAAAATTTACAGCTTTGGAAACCCTACAGGGCATTTCTACTCAGAATCAACTCTATGGCCGTGGGTTTTATTTTTGTTTGTTTTGTTTTGTTTATAGAAGAAAAGGAATAGTGAGAGGAAAGGCTAGGAAAACCTGAAGCAATGAAAGTGATCAAACAGCAAATCAGTCTCATGAGTGGAAATATCTCCAGGTTTTAACTCTTTTTATTATTTCCTTTTAAGTATGTGTTGTTTATCATATGCTATTTATTTTATACAGAAACTGAAGGTGGGCTGGACTTGGTGACTTTCTTCTTTTGAATAGAATAAGGTGGAAATGACTGCATGTACACTGGTGTTCTGGTCTAGAACATTCATTTGTACAACAAATGTTTCCTGAGTTCCAGCTGTGTGAGGCAGTTTTCTAGGCATTGGGGACTAAGCCGTGAAAAAAAGAGGCCCCTGTTTTCAGAAAATTTACATTCTAGTGAAGAGTAAAAGATAACAAAAAATATCAGTTTATGTTTTAGCAAATATTATGTGAAATTCAGAAATTAAATGGAGGGTCATTTCGAAGCAAAATAAACTTAAAATTCATTCTTATAGGATTCCTGGAGTAAAGATAAGGCATTGAACCCCTTGTCATAACAGTTCCTACCACTGTGCTTGTGATATGTTGACAGAAGTGCACAAAGGGAGTAGAGTTCCCTTTCGTGAACGTTTTTCAGGGATAGCAAATTCGCCTAAAATTAGATAATGAAAGCAATCATGAATTATACTTGATTATTTTAAATAGGAGGGAAAAAATAAAGACTCAGCAGGATAGGTTGAAAAAGATTTTTTTTCTTCTTCTGTAGTGAGAAAACCAGAGAAATCAAATGCACTGCCGTGGAGTCGGATCCAACTCATAGCGACCGACCCCTCCTTGGGTTTCCGAGGTGGTATCACTACGGAAGTAGATTGCCCAGTTTTCCTTCTGAGGAGTAGCTGGTGGGTTTGACCTGCTAGCCTTCTGGTTAGCAGTTGTTCTGGTTACCTAGTGCCGCTCTGACAAGAATATACCACAAATGGGATGGCCTTAACAAACAGGAGTTTATTCTTACAGTTTGGAGGCTTTAAGTCCAAGGTCAAAGTGCCAGGCTCTAGGGGCTGGGTGAAAGCCCCTCAAACTTGGGGTCCAGCTCGGCCTCCTGCTCCTGGCCCACTGGGGCTAGAGGCATTTCTTCACTCAGCTGCTGGCTGCTGAGGCTGAGAACTCCCCAAGATTGACAAGTAAAAAGGCACAGTCTTGATGTTACCAAACCACACGGCAGGCCATTAACTTAAGTTCATTGTAAGTCCCAATTTGGCAGAGCATGGCAGGCTGCTGAGCAATGACACATGCAGGGTCCAAGCGTGCCATGGGCTAGAGACCGTTCCCAAGGCTTCTGCTTAAATACAGGAAGCAGACCACATTCCCTAAGGCAGCTACTCAGCTGCTCCCAGTAGATTCCACCATGGAGTTGATTACCAGTCTCATCATGGCGAATACTACATCCAGCTGTCCAGCCACTCAACCTCAACCAGGCGTAGCCAAGTTGACATACAAACATAACCATCATAGCAGTCAAATGCTTTAGGCACTAAGGACAATGTCAAGGTAAAATGCAGTAGCACAGTTGAGTTACTAATATGCAGATGGGTGGGGAGTCTAGGAATAAGAGTTTTCATAAAATAATTAAAAATAAAGTGAGTTAATAACAACAATGTTTCACACAATTTTTGACTTCTCACTATGTAGGACATTGGTGATTTCTAGTATTATAATCTCATCATGTTCTATTATTTTGTATGACCATAAAAAAATAGGTAAGGTGCATGATTTTCAGGGGTGAGTGTGGTGAGGGTGAGGGTGATGGGAAGATTATATGTCTCTGACTTATATTCACTTGAGAAAAAAACTATCTAAAATATCTACAGATTTTATTTTCCTTCTTTAGTTAAGGTAATTTTTGTTGGAAAAAAAATTAAGGAGTTTGAAAGCAATCTTATTCTCAGAAGTAAGAAACTTTGGATAAATTTTTCAATGAGGCATCATTTTCCCATAGTCTTTCAAAAATAATCAGTTGAAGCTTATTTGTCAAGGTAATTCTTCCTATTATTGTGCGGTAACTCAGGCAAATGTAAGAGTTTTATTATGAATTTTATGTTAGATATCTTGTCAATCATATTCCATCAGGACTACTTTAATAGGGTTACAAAGAATAATGGGCTAGTTTCAGAGAGTGATAGAAAAAATAAATCACCATTTAAGGTATAATCCAAACACACACAAAAAGGAAATGCGTACATTCTTCATATTTACATTTTTAACACAATCTTAAAATAAACACAAATATGAGAGTTTAAAAGCATGTATGTACTGCGTTTTGATTTGGTAGTATGGCCAAAGAGAGAAAAACACACTGAATGTGCAGTTAGAACTCATGTAGTTCTAAATAGATTTTAATTAGCATAGCATTTCATTTGCAATGCCCTGATCAGACTAGGAAAAAAACATATGAAAAAAGTTGACATTCTCACAAGAATAGGAAGTAACTCAGAGGCATGTTTTATATCAGCTTTGAAAATAAAATTAATGCTTTATACTGCCTTGGAAACCAAAGGAAGGGTCCCTGTGAGTTGGATCTGACTCCACGGCAGTGAGTTTGGTTTTTTGGTATTAGTATTTATAAAATAGGAGCTCTGGTAGCGTAGTGCCTAAGGCACTTGACTGCTAACCAGGAGGCTGGCAGTTCAAACCCACCAGCCACTCCTTGGAAGGAAGGTTGGGCAATCTACTTCCGTAGTGATATTGCCTCAGAAACCCAAGGAGGGGTCGCTATGAGTCGGGTCTGACTCAATGGCACATAACAGCAACAACATTTATAAAGTGCCCCTTAATTTCAAGGAAATTCACTGAATAAATGCTTTCACTTGTCATCAACAAGTAATAAATGTCATTTCAAACAAAAAAAGGGAAAGAGCATTTGCCTGGAGCTGGTTGAATTACAACACTTGAAGTCTGAGGTTTTTTGTGTGTTCACATTGTCTAACTCTCCATGTTTTGCCACAAACCTGTCTATCTGACCTTCCACTTCTCCAAAAATGGCCTTCAACTGTATCTTTTTGGTATCTTCTGTCTTCCCTTCATGCATCATGCTCCATTGAAGTTGAAGAATTTTCTTGCCTCTATCCCTTTGCTAATATATTCTCTCTCTCTCTCTCTTTTTCAATTGTGATTTGGGTGAAAGTTTACAGAGCAAATTCACTTTCCATACAGCAGTTCACACACACATTGTCTCATGACGTTGACTACAATTTACCACACTGCAACAGCTCCCCTCCCACTTCCTCCTGATAGTTACCTCTTCCCTGTGTCCATCCCTCCATGGGATGGACTTCTGTCCCCTGAACTGTCTCCCTGTGCATAAATAGCCCTTCTTTCTCCTGATTGTTCTCTCCAAGGAGTGTATCTACCTCAGACACATGTGTACTCATGTGCCTGTCTTTTGTTTGGCTAGAAGCCACAGATGTGAGTTAAATTCCAGACCTGAAGGGCAGCTAGGGACCATAATCTCAATGGTTCCACCAGGCTCTATCAGACCAGCAACCCTCGTCCCCCCCTTTTTTTTCCCAAATGATTTTGACTTTTGTTCCACATTGTTCTTCCTCTCTATCTAGGATCTCCTCCATAGATCCCCCTCTGAGTGGTTGACAGTGGTAGCCAGGCACCATCTAGTTCTTCTGGTCTTATAGTTGTATAGGGTGAGGTTCGCATGGTGTACCAGTCATGAGGACTAATTGTTTACATGAATCATTGGTTTTCTTCATTCTTCTTTGCTCTGGACAAGGAGAGACCCATCATTGCATCTAGATGACTACTTGCAAGCTTTTAAGATCCTAGTCGTTAATCGCCAAAGCAGGAGCTCTGGTAATGTAGTGCTGAAGTTACTTGACTGCTAACCAGAAGGCTGGTGGTTCAAATCCACCAGCCACTCCTTGGAAGGAAGATGGGGCAATCTACTTCCGTAGTGATACTGCCTCGGAAACCCAAGGAGGGGTCGCTATGAGTCGGGTCTGACTCGAGGGCACATAACAACAACAACAATCACCAAAGTAGGAGGTGGAACAATGTTTTGTGTAGTATGCTATGCCATTTGAGCTTGATGAATATATTCTCTCTTGCTTACAATTTCCATTGTTTCATCTGCATTTGTGAAATCCTTCCCATACGCAAGGGCCACATTCAGTAAGTACCACATCAGTTTTGAGGTCTTCTCAAATCCCTCCTGTTGGGTTTGTTTTTTCTCTTTTCTGAGCAAGCAAGGTTACCCTTTCTACACAATGCCTACCTAGCCCAGAGCACTGTACATAATATAAACTCATTGATTGATTGTATGGGGAATGATTGTAGTGGATGCCAGCAGAGATATGCTTTCCTTCCCACATCCACAGGGCATTTGCATCTCTGGCAGGATAATGTGGGAGAAAAAGAAATAAATGTCGTGGCTCAGAGGAATGGTCAGAAAAAAAGGCACTGTTGAAAAGAGACCAAAATATTCTATCTACAGGGGCTTATTTCTGTCTCATATAACAGTCTAGCTGGTTGAGGCTGTGGGGCAGCTTTATTCTACATAGTCATGAATGGGCACAGGAGTTTGCTTCTATTTTTTCAAAACTCCATCTCCTAGGACAATAGCTTGTCTGGACAGTTGAAGCTAAATCTCTGGCATGTTGTGTTCAGCTAGCATGAAGGGGAAATAGAGCAAGCACAGAGTGAATAGTTTCCTATTAAGCAAGTGAAGCAGAAGTTGTGTCTCTCACTTCTGCTTGCACTCCACTTATGAGAAATTTAGTCACATGCCCATCATTAGCTGCAAGGGTGGTTGTAACATTCAATTTTTAGATGGGAGCCTGGAAAGAAGAGAACAGACTTGTGGGGAGGATACCTCCATGTATGCCTCAGTTGCCTCAGTCTCTAACTACACTCAGGGCCTTAAATCCAGAAAGGATCTGAATGAACTTATATAGGTACATGGCCCCCCCAAGGCCTTGATGCCCCCTCAATCAGCTACCTTAGAGAAAAGAGAAAAAGCCACAGTTGAATGTTTGCATTTAGTTTCAAATGGCAGGAGCAAAACAGTAATAATAATAATAATAAAGTCAACATGTAATAAAGATAAACTTAACATGAAGTGGCATTCTTCACTATTTGAAGATAAGATTTGGGAAAGGTAGAAAAGGACAAAGAGCAACGCAGATCACCACATTTCTTCTACCACCAGGTTCAAAGGGGAGTCACTTGGTGAAAGAGGCAATTGATTTAAATCCCCTTTATTATTGCATGCCTGGCCTAATTGACAGAAGCCTATTATCAATCCATGAAAATTACTGATGTGGAGAAAATGGAAGACTAGCTCATATTTTTCTGAAGAGTCAAACAAAATAAAAAACTTAAAATTCTGATGGTTTAAGCTCTGGTAGCATAGTGCCTAGGGCACTTGACTGCTAACCAGAAGGCTGGTGGTTCAAACCCACCAGCCACTCCTTGGAAGGAAGGTTGGGCAATCTACTTCCACAGTGATACCGCCTTGGAAACCCAAGGAGGGGTCGCTATGAGTCGGGTCCGACTCGATGGCACATAACAACAGCAACAACAACAAGCACAAGTTGCAGTGATAGAGAGAAAGGGATAATTTAAAACATTTTGAAGGAACTAAACTCAAACAAACTCACTGCTCTTGAGTCGAATCCAACTGATAGAGACTCCTGCTTGGGTTTCCAAGGTGATATCTCTACCTAAGTGGATTGCCTAGCCTTCCACTGACAAGCCCTTTGGAAGTGGCATGAACACTGAATGAGTTAGGATCTATGATGAAGCCAACAGCAGTTTCCCCAGGGACATTTATTGCCTGTGTTAGAAGGTGAGAGCATTTTCAGAATGCCATTTTCCTAACCTTTTATAAATTGCAAAAGCAATACCAGAGAGCCTTATTTTTTTTCTTACAAAATACAATAAAATCCGTGATTGTCTTCTAAGTTGTGGCAGTTCAGAGAACTTGAAGTACTTCTATTATTGTATCTGCAGGAAACCAAGTGAAGAACAGGTGTACAAGGATGAAATTTGGAAAATAAACTGTATTTCAAGAAAAATAATTTTTAAAAAAGATTTCACATCACCTAAGAGAGAAACTACATAACAAATAAGATACCTTCTATTTATACATAATTTCATTATTCTGGAAAAGCCTGGTGGATAGGAAACAGAAATTCTAAGACACTAAAAAGATTAATGAACTGCATATTTACCAAAAAAATAAATAAATAAATAAATAAAATTTGAGACTCAATGAATTGAGATTTTGTTTTTGATGTAAAAAGTTACTTTAATGGATGTTTGGAGAGGCTGAGCTTAAAGCCATGGAAAATGACAACTCTTAGGAAATAAATGCATTAATCTCACTGATATATTAGTGCATATTTCCTGACCTGAACTCATAATAAAAGAAGCATTTCAACAGTTTTATGTGGTAAAAACCTGGGGAATGGAAAGGTTTTTGGACTCCCTATGTGCATCCAACCTCTGAACCTTTCTAACATTGTTTCCGTCTTCTGAAATGCCCCTTCATATCCTTTCCATATCTCATTCTATTCTTTCCTCCATCCTCTATAAATTCTTCACAATTTAGCTTGCAGAGATTTCAACATCTTCTGAATTCTTAGAGTATTTACAGTGTGTGACATCCACGTGGTGGTTAGGTTTGCTTCGTTTCATGGTTATTTAGCTTTAGAAGTGGTTGGCCAGTTTTCCCTCATTTATGGTAATTTCTCCATGAGGTCAGGAGCCAGACTGAAGCCATTTCAGTGATGCAGGTGAGAGACTATGAGGGCTAAATGAGATAGTGAGAATTCAGAAAGAATGAAGTATGAGGGGTTGGAGATACTAAGCCTGCCCACTGGGAATAAAATATACTTATTTTCTTTAACAAACACTGATAAAGATTTTACTATGTGCTAGTCCCTGTTCTAAGCACTGTCCCTAGGAAGTAGACAATGTGCTCTCTAAAACCTATTCATGGAAACCATCTAGTTTTATTATTTTCCCAGCTGGCATGTGAATTTTGGAGGACTTTTTCCTCCCATCTTCAACTTCCTAACTTTCTTGAGACTCCTCTGCATATACCAAACCTCAGAGGTAGTGAGGAAACTCTTGTGCCTCTTCATGGGTGCTAGTTTCCTGAATCAAAATCTGACTTCTAGTAAGAAATGAACGAATACTATTATGTTCATTGCTGTATCTCCCGCTGATGTACCTATGTCCTCATGTCTCTCCAATGCATAGTAGTGCGAGGAGGTGGGAGATTTATTCTTGCCCTGTTCACCTTTTCTTGTGCTGGGCAGAGAATCCATTTCTGACCTATTATATATACTTTTTCCCAATTTGCCCTCCAAAGGCCTTTATGCCCACAGAGGATGAAAACGTGGGCTCTAAAGTCAGACTATTTGGGTTCAAATCCCACTTTGGCCACTTAACAGCTCTTTTATATTCATCTGTAAATTAGGAATAATTAGTACCCACCCAACTGGTTGTTGCTAAGGTTAAATGAGTCAATTACATGTAAGGAACTGAGAAGATTGTACCCCCCAAATTTTAGCTATTATCATAAACTTTTATTGTAATTTTGTTGCATTCATATTCCTAGACAATAAAATTTAAAATTTGTTAAAGATATTAATAATTCTTTATGCCTGTTGTAAATTTACCACAAACTCTAGAACACTGTTGAGCCCGTATATACATATATGTTGTTGTTGTTGTTGTTTGTCGTCGAGTCGGCCCCAACTCATAGCAACCCCATCCTTGAGTTTCTGAGGCAGTATCATTACGGAAGTAGGATTGCCCAACCTTCCTTCCAAGGAGTGGCTGGTGGGTTTGAACCTCCAGCCTTCTGGTGAGCAGTCAAGTGCCTTAGGCACTATGCTACCAGAGCTCCTATATACATATATAGTATGTATATATATTAAAGAATAGGTGGTGGTGGTTGTCAAGAGGATAATGAGAAGTGCTGAAGAGAAATGGGGAAGTCTAGAGTTTGATGCTGACCTAACCAGGTCTTGATCTCAGATCTACCCTTTACAGAGTGGATATTAGTTTTCTCACCTGATTATAAGAATAGTAACACTAGAAAAGAAGATTGTTGGGAGAAATAAATTAGGTGCCTGTGTTTGTGTGTGTGTGTGTGTGTGTGTATGTATGTATATATATGTTGTTGTTAGTGCTGTTGAGTTGGTTCTGACTCATGGCAACCCTATATACAGCAGAATAAAACTCTGCCTGGTCCTGTGCCAGCCTCACAAGTGTGGCTATGCTTGAGCCCATTGTTGCAGCCACTGTGTCAATCCATCTTTTGAGGTTCTTCCCTTTTTTCACTGACCGTCTACTTTCCAAGTCCTTCTTTAGGGCGTTGTCCCTTCTGACAACATGATCAATGTAGGAGAGATGAAGTCTGGCCATTCTCACTTCTAAAGAACATTCTGGCTGCACTTCCTCCAAGACAGATTTATTCATTCTTCTAGCAGTCCATGGTACCTTCAATATTCTTTGCCAACATCACAGTTCAAATGCATCAGTTCTTCTTTGGTCTTTCTTATTCACTGTCCAGCTCTCACATGCATATGAACTCATTGGCTTGGGTCAAGTGCACCTTAGTGTATCACTTAGTCTTCTAAGTGATGTCTTTGCTCTCAAACACATTAAAGAAGTCTTTTGCAGTAGGTTTGCCCAGTGCAATATGTCATTTGATTTCTTGACTGCTTCTCCTATGGATGTTTATGGTAGATCCAAGTAAAATAAAATCCTTGACAGCTTCAATCTTTTCCATTTATCAAGATGTTGCTTATTGGTCCAGTTGTGTGGATTTTTGTTTTCTTTATATTGAGGTGTAATCCATACTGAAGGCTGTAGTGTTTGATCTTCATCCATAAATGCTTCAAGTCATTTTCACTTTCAGCAAGCAAGGTTGAGTCATCTGCATATCGCAGATTGTTGGTGTGTTTTCCTCCTGATGCCGTGTTCTTCTTCATGCGATATATATAATATGTATATACATTAAAGAATAGGTTGTTGGAGTGGATTACCAAACTATGGTACATACACATAATGGAATGCTATGCAGCAGTAAAGAATAATGTAGAGTCTGCAAAACACCACATAATATGGATGAACTTGTAGGACGTTATGCTGAGTGAAATAAATCAATCACAGAAGGACAAATATAGTATTACTTTGCTGTTGTGGAGGGTCAAGGAAAGGTTTATGTATGAAGGGAAACTTTCTTTGTTGGTTGCCAGGGGTGGGAGGG
>NW_006922167.1:232064-233188 GCF_000298275.1 Orycteropus afer afer
AAATGCACTGACCCATGCCACTTTAGTTTTGTGTATTTCACTGTACACAAATTATATTTCAATAAAATGCATTAAAAAGAAAAAGAATAGGTTGGGTGCCATCAAGTCAGTTCTGACTCACAGTGACCCTATGTATAACAGAATGAAACATTGCCCAATCATGTGCCACCCTTGCAATTCTTGCTACTTCATGATACCATGAAGTTAACACCTATTACTCTTGACCTCTCTTGAGGTCAATAGAGAGTTAATATGAACAAAATGACTATATATTCTCTCTGAGTGCAGTTTTCGGCTGAGTAAGATAGTATTTAGTTCTATTGGAGACCTCCAATGAGCAAATTCTATTGTAGAAAAGATTTAACCATAGTGTCAAGGAAGCAGGCACTCCTGCTTAAAGTGCCAAGTTGGCAATATAACCAAGAGTTCATGCTAATTATAGATATATTTTCAGGAGAATAGCTTATAAAATAAGGCTTTTGTATTTTTTTTCTTAAAAGAACTATTTGGTGTGAATAATTTAATTTTCTGCACTTTGAGCTTTCTTCAATTTTATTGTTAACAAGAAGTTTGCTGTTAAGTAGACTTCATTGTTGGGATAAATCTCAGGAAGTAAAAACTCAGTAATTTGGCTCTCATCAATCTTCTCAAAGATAATATGGTGCTTTTATTTTTGCAAAGTTTGATTATAACCATTTTTCTGAGTATTTGAATAATTGAAACATAATGGTATTCATTGATGAGGATGTATTAGTTTATAGCAATCTACTTTTACATTGAATAGTTAAATTTATGATGACTCTGGAAAATAATATGACTTGAAAGCTGAAAAATATGTTTATTTAGTTTTGACCAATACTGGCTCTGAACCAGAGAGATCTCAAGCTTTCAGACAGGGTTTGTTATGTTCTATTGTGTTTGCTCATCTACAGGAAGTTCCACTAGGTTTCCATTATGTACCCACAATTATTCATTTATCATATATCATTTAATGTCTCTGGTTTAATAGGAATAAATTCAGGAGCAAGCATGTGCTTTGTCAAATATTAGTTTAGTTGATTTCTTCTTTTTTTAACTGTGTATATATATATATACATATATATATATACATATATATATATATA
>NW_006922167.1:233305-263795 GCF_000298275.1 Orycteropus afer afer
GGTTCAAACCCACCAGCCACTCCTCAGAAGGAAGATGAGGCAATCTACTTCCATAGTGATACTGCCTTGGAAACCCAAGGAGGGATTGCTATGAGTCGGGTCCGACTCGACGGCACATAACAACAACAACAACAATGTATATACTAATATCCTTGAGATGATTGCTATTTGCTAATGAAATTATACTATGTTGTCTTAGGCTGGGTTCTCTAGAGAAGCAAAAGCAGTGAAGCTTATATATGTATAAGAGAGAGAGAGAAAGAGAGATGTTTAACTCATGGAAATGGTTCATGCAGTTGTAGATGTTGGCAAATTCCAAGTCCATGGGTCAGATGTCAGGTTGGAGGTTTCTCCTGACTGATGTACTTGCAAGGGATGACAAACTCAAGATTGGCCAGTCAGATGCCAAGAAGCTGGCTCATGAGCTGTGGAGGCTGATGAATCCAAGATCAGCAGGTAAGATGGCTGGCTGCTGGATCACAGACTGTGGAGGCTAACAAATCCCAAGATCAGCAGGCAATATGGCAGGCCACTGGCTCAAGTTTAAAGAACTAGAGGTCATATTATAATGAGCCAGATGCAGGATACAGAGTGAGAAAAAAATAGAGAGCTTTGCCATAATGTCCATATATATTGGAAGTAGCCCCACCCCTGTCAACTAAATCACTGCTCATACCAGATCTCATCATAAGGGATGAATACATCATAACTGTTAAACCACTGACAGTCATGGCCAACCAGGGTGGCACATAACCTTAATTATCACACATGAACTAGTTTGTCACTATCCCTAACTTCTAGCATTTAGGTGTCTAATAAGTGCACTGTCAATGAAAAACTTGGCAAGATTAACAAGAATGGCATATTGGATTTTTGGGACAATGATGACAGAAGGAAGGGAAAGGAGATGAGATAAAGAAAGGACAACTTACCATGTAGGTCTCTGTGGTAGTTAAGGTTGTTGTCAGCTTGGCTGGGCCTAGTTGAGTGGCTGGGCAGCTTGGAGGTAGTTATTCCCTGTGATGAGACTGGCAATCAACTCCATGGTGGAATCTACTGTGAGCATCTGATAAGCTGTTCTAGGGATGTGATCTGCTTCCTGCATATAAGGAGAAGCTATGGGATTGGTCTCTACCCTTTTGGCACACTTGAATTCTGCATGTAGCCAAGTTGTTGTTCAACAGCCCACCATGCCCTGCCAATCTTGAGACTTCATCTGGACTTGAATTAGTGACCTGCCATGTTGTTTGGTAACATTGGGACTGTGCCTTTTTACTTGTCAACCTTGGGCTTGTCACCCTCAGCAGCCACCACCTGTCTGAATGAAGAAAAGCCTCCAGCTTCCATGAGTCAGGAGCAGGAGGCAGAGCTAAAGCCCAAGGTTGAGGGGCTTTCACCCAGCCCCTAGAACTTTGAACTCGGACTTAAAGCCTCCAAAATTGTAAGAGAATAAACTCCTGTTTGTTCAAGCCATCCCATTTGTGGTATATTCCTGTCAGAGCAGCACGAGGTTAACTGAAAAGGCCATATACATTCACATTCTAGATAAAGATAAAGCAGAAAAATAGTAGACTCAGTTTTACATGTGCAACTAATCAGAAGGTTTTTGAAAAATCACTCTCTACATTGGGATGCCCAATAGGCAGAACAAAGATGTTTTTCTTTTTGTCTTGTTTTATGTTGTTGTTATTTAAGAAAATGTTACCAATGACTGGTTGGCCTAAAGAAGGGAACAGCAAGTCGTTTTGTCACAGAATGTCTTTATTCTGAGAAGATTTGTTTGAAATGCTTTTAGTGAAGGTTTTATTTTAAAAAGAGATATCCAATATCCTTGGGAAGTGAGTCAAAGTTCAATATTTTTGGTTCATCATGTAATGGCTAGAGAGGCGTTCTTTGGTTTGTGAAAGTGGACGAGTAGGGCATTTGAATCAGGGACTATTTAGCTTCTCAGGAGAAAGAAGATTGAGGAAAGAGTTCTCCTTCCTTTGAGAATCAATATTATTAGATATTCTCTGATGGATTAAGAAGGCCCTGGCCGAAATTACCTAGCAGAAAAAAATACCATGTTTTCCCAAGGGGTACTGAGAGAGAAGCCTGCAACTTAAGTTCAATTCAGGGTCAAGAGGCCTTGAAGGAGGTGAATCCCATGCACAGTCTGTAGTGAAGGCTTCAAACTTCTCCTGACCCAGCCAATTTAGCTCCATGAGTCTCCTTTGAGAATGAGTCTATGAAGGTTAAACAAGGAGAAGTAAGGCTGTAGTTCCAGACTGAGAGTGTCAGAAAATGACCACAGCTGAATGTAACCCTCAGAGGAAAGCCTTCCTTATCCTTGACGTGTGTAATCTGAGAGACTGTGGCTAAGTTTGCAGTGGGAACAGCCTTCATCTTCATGGCACTGGCCCAGTCATTCTGTATGACACAATAGCAGTGTCAGTAGGTGCTCTAGCCCTCCTGATTTGCACCACGTTGGACAGACTCCTAGGACATGTGTGACACCATAGGTAATAGTGTTCTGCAGCCCATGAAGATTCTTGACTATCATGGATAAAACTAGATTCTGCCTAAACAACAAGGGAGAGCTAACAGAACTCTGCCCTGATGACACTGAGGTGAGTCATCAGGGCAGAGGTCCTGAGAAGAGGAGGAGAATATTCCAGAGATAAACGATGTAGCAGTTTAAGGCAATTTTAATTTGAATAATAAAGAAAACTTCATCTTATTTTGTAGGTGGTATATGTTACACATCAAGAAGGAAAATATGTGTTGTTTTGTGCTGTCGAGTCGGACCTGACCCATAGCGACCCCTCCTTTGGTTTCTAAGGCAGTATCACTATGGAAGTAGATTGCCCAACTTTCCTTCTGAGGAGTGGCTGGTGGGTTTGAAGTGCCAACCTTCTGGTTAGAAGTCAAGTGCCTTAGGCACTATACCCCCAGAGCTCCTTGTAAATTTACTAGTGTTCTAGAAATAGAGTAAAAATTCATTAAAATACTTTTTAAAATAATGATTACATTTAGTACTTTTTTTTTGCTATAGACCAAGTTTATTGAGTTGGAATGAAAATTTCATATGTCAAATAATTGACAGAACACCAGATCCCCTCCATCTCAACATGCACAGTGATGTAAAACTCATCATTGTAGTATAACAGAGATCATGGTAATGTGTGGGAAAGTAGAGGACTTTTTTCTTTCTCCATGGTTTCTTCTGAGAAGGCATACTTAGAATTCCATGCAATGAATAATTTTAAGGGATTAAATGGCATTAGAGAGCTCTGGTAGTGTAGTGCCTAAGGCATTTGACTGCTAACCAAAAAGCTGGCAGTTCAAACCCACCAGCCACTCCTTGGAAGAAAGATTAGGCAATCTACTTCCATAGTTTTGGTAAATGGCACATAGGGATGAGGGTGCTAACACAATAAAAGTGAGGTAGGTACTTAAAAATGTGTTAACTTGTTAGCAATCACACCTGGTATTTTACTTTTTATTCAGAAAAGTTCAACTTAATGTCATCTGTTACTTATTTCTGTCTTCAGACTTAGAGATATCCTTGTTAAAAAAAAGCATAATAAAGCCAATTATAGAAATTGATGGAAGTTTATTTAACACAAGTAGTCCACAGGGTATGAATGCCCAAGTTACCTACAACCCCTGTAAAGCCTATTATATTAAAAACTCAAGCTACATGCAATGATTCATAACAACAAATGCATGATACATTGTGGTGTACATCAAAATGTTATTATTATTTTCACTGTATTATTATGTTAAAGATGTTTTAGTGTATGTGGAAGTGTTTCTTTAATGATTTTTATGCATAGAAAAAAGAAAGTATGCTGTGTAATATGTACTAAACAAATATTTGAATAACTTATGTTATATATGATCTATACCTAACTGTTCTGACTTACAAACAAGTTTGTCTTAAAGACAGATTTAGGAATGAAATGAATAATTTTAAGGGACTAAATGGCATTAGAGAGCTCTGGTGGTGTAATGCCTAAGGCATTTGACTGCTAACCAAAAAGCTGGCAGTTCAAAGCTAGTTCATAATCCGGGGACTACCTATCTATGATTTGCAAATTTGAGTAATTTCAACTAGAGTGTCAAAAAAGTTCTGAACAGGAGAGAACCTTGAAACATTCTTATACCGAATCTTATTGTTGTTGCCATGTAAAAGGGCAACAGAACTGATAAACAATTCGTGGTCAGGAAGGATTTCATATAGCATTGTCTTGAAGAACAATTAAATTAATTACTGATTTACACTAAAACAGCTCCTAGTCTGACCTTTGGAGTTTCTGTTTCCCTACATCGACTGACTTCTTCAAAAGCATGCAATGCCCATGGCAAAATGGTCTTACTCGTTTATCTAGACCCTTGTTTGACTCAAAGATGACTTTTGTTTTAGAAAATGGTTTCTTTGAGGCTCAATGTCCAAAAGGACATGTAAGGACAAATGGCCTGAGTGGTCACCCCACTCCATCTACCCCAGAAATCTGGACTCCATGAGAATTAGAATGGCTTCTCATCCTCAGCAGTTACCTCATTTATTTATACCTCACAGTTCTGATTTCCTAGCTCTGGTGGCATAGTGGCTAAGACATTTGACTGCCAACCAGAAGGTTGACAGTTCAAACCCACCAACCATTCCACAGAAGGAAGACTGGGCAATCTACTTCCATAAAGATTTACGGCCTCAGAAACCCAAACGGAATCAACTTGATGGGAGTGAGTTTTGTTTTTTGTTTTTTTAATCAAAGGGAATATTGGTATTATTTTTTCCTACTGTAAATGTGCTGGTATATTATAAAAATTGTATGATTCATGAAGGTCAAATTTTTGCATTCTTGATGTTGTCCCTGCTGTCATTATGTTGTGCTGTTGTTAGTTGCTGTCAAGTCAGTTCTGACTCATAGCAACTACGCATGTGCTGAGTAGAACTGCTCCACAGGTTTTTCAAGGCTGTGATGTTTGGGAAACAGATTCCCAAGTCTGTCTTGTAAGGCATCCCTGGGTGGGTTCAAACCACAAATCTTTCATTCAGTAGCCCAGTGCTAAACTGTTTGTGCCATCCAGGGACTCAAGGACAATTTCTTTGGAACTTAAAGATAACATCAAGATATATATTGTTTGGTAGTGCGAAAAGGGCATGGAGGCAGCATCTTCCAGCCTCCTCTAACGTCCCAAGAAGAAGACTGAATCACCATCAGCAGCTCAAAGCTTATTCATATGAAGCCAGACATTCCACCACCCTGTAGCCTTTTTACCAACTTTGACACCAACTATCCTTTCCATGGTACTCACTACTTCTCTCCTGGGTTCAATAATTGGTTGCAGTGGCCACGTAGAACTCACAGACAATACTCACGATTGTGGGGTTTATTAGGGAAGTCACAGGCTTCAATTCTGGTTCAGGAACGCACTCAGGATACAATTCTTTGACAGTCTCCCCTCTGCTGTGCCCTCATACACCTCTCTGGCCCTTGGCTTCCTGGCCTGGCCGTTGCCTCTGTGGGCCAGGTGAGCCTGCTGCTCTGTCTCCTGCCTCTTGGTTCCACTGCCACCATCTCTGCCAGGGCGTCTCCCTGCTGGGGCATCCCTGCCAAGGTGGTCTAGCAGGGATCTCAGGTCCAAGGACACTCTCCACTTCACCTCCTTCTCTCTTGATGGCAGTGAGATCTCCTCTCTGCCTCTAGAAGTTCTCATTTTAAGCCTGGCAGAGTGACAAACTAACCAATCCCAACATCAGAGTTCTACACACCTTATTGGTGTGGTCCCAATGCAGCAGGAGTTACAAAGACTGTGGCTAGAAAAACTGTATCAAGTAATTCACTGCACCACAGGCAGAGATTAGCAAGCAGTTCACATTACAAAACATGCACACTTATGGTCACATAGAAACAAAAGTCTCCTATCAAAGCCTGTAGATGATAAGTAAAGCATGGGCATTCCCTACTTGATTCTTTTTCTTCATGGAGAATTCTGAAGAAGGCTTCATTTAGCCATTTTAATTTTTAAAAAAGTTATTCTCTTTAGGAAAAGTAATATGTTGATGTTGTTGAGATGTTGTGGACCCTGATATAAGCATAAGTAAAATAGTGTCATACAGTCAATATCTGCTTTTCTCATAGTATTTTCCTTTCTTCAATGCTACAGAAGTTCTTTCTTTGTCATAATTTGTACAACTCTTTAGCAATATGTGGTAAATACTTCATTTCTAGGTCAAATTGCACATTAACTCTTTTGGGCTTTGTCTTCCTTGCCAGGACACTTTATTGTTTGTTGGGAATAAGAGTCTAGTCTTGGGTCAAAGGGACTGTGTGATTCTCTGAACAGAACATGTGACCCCGGCTAGATCCAAAATGGGAATGAAAGTGTCATTGTGAGAATAAACAACAGTTTCCTTCTTTATTCTCTTACTCTCTTTGGGTAGCCTGTCATTTGAGAGGGATCTGGGAGCAGCACATCATGTCTGGAGTGCTGCTGCTTCACACCCAGGGATCCCCAGTCATTTTTACTGTATGCCTTCTTGCAAGGCAGTAGTCTAACCAAAGGAGTTGCTAGGTGATGCAAATGAGTAACACTCAGCTGCTAACCTAATGGTTGGAAGTTCAAGTCCACCCAGAGGTGCCTTGGACGATAGGCCTGGTGATCTGTTTTCCAAAGGTCGCAGTCTTGAAAACCCTGCGGAGCAGTTCTGGTCTGTACAAATGGTGTCTCTGTGAGTTGAAATACACTCCATTGCAACTAACACCAACAGGCTCACTAAAGGAGTCTCTTGGTGGTGCAAATGGTTAATGTGCTCAGCTGTGTTAAGCGTAGGGACTTGGTGCAGTAGTAATTTATTCATCCAATCAACAAATATTTTTGACTGCCTATTATGTGTAAATGCTGTGCTTGCCCACTTTAAAAGCCTTAATTAAAATCTGTCTAGATTTATTTTTCTCCTTAAAGGGCAGGATGTTTTTTGAAAAATTCTGATTCTAGACTCTATGAAATATCACTTCTTCCCTTACTTAAAATATTTTAAAAGCATTTTAATGAGCAAGTTGCCAAAAATCTCAACTTCTCATTTATATTCAAGGATATTTTCAAACTATTTCTGAATAATTATATGCTTTATAATCACATGCAAATTGAACCGCTGACCCCATCAGCAGATGTGTTCTTCAACACTATTTTTCCAGTAGAGGAGGCATTTATGCAGAATCATTCATATTCTCTCAACCTAGTTTCCATCTTACATGTTCTGCTAGAGACCTAGGCAATTGGCCAAGGTAGCAGGAAGAAAGGAGAGAGGTTTCTCTTTGTGAAGATAGCCAAATAACCCAAAATGGATTAAACTCTTGACTTCAACAGCTCCAGCTTCTAATCAATGGACCTAACTAGGTTAGCCCCTGGACTGCCTCAAATGGCTTGTGTGGGAAAAGTTAGTCACTGAGCTGGAGAAAAAAAAAAAAAAAAAGCATATTCATATACTCGTAGAATGTGAAATGTTGTAGTTATGTGGAGGAAACCAGGAGCCAGAACACTTGTGTTTTATTTCCAGTATCTTGTTTTCTAAGGCTCCCTGGTGGTGGAATGGTTAAATGCTTGGCTGCTAACTGAAAGTCATGGTTCAAACACACCAGCAACTCCATATGAGAAGACTATAAACAAGCAAACAACAAACAAACCAAACTCCTTGCAGCCTGTTGCCATGAATTTACTTCTGGTTCATGGCAACCCCATGTGTTAACAAGTAAAACTTCCCCATAGGGTTTTCTTGGTTGTTATTTTTATGGAAGCAGATTACCAGGACTTTCTTCTGGGTGCCATTGGGTGGGTTCAAATAGCCACCTTTTTGCACCCCTAAGGACCTTCAATGCCTCCTGAGGAGAGGATAGTTTTCTTTGTGAGGTTGCACGTGGAGTGGGGTGGTCCTAGCTGGGAAGGGACTAAAATTTGAGAATATTTGTTAGAATCAGGCAAGACCTTTGTCACCCAGGCATTTATGTGTATCCACCATTGTACACAGGTTCTGAAGAATTTACTGGGTGTGATAGTTGGAGTTGTGTGTCAACTTGACTGGACCACAATTCTGTGTGGTTTAAGTAGTTGTGATGTGGGTTATTCTCATAATGGGATCAGATGTATATGTTTTGAGCAGCCAATCCATTGAAAGGGAGTTTCCCTAGGGGTATGGCCTGCTTCCAGTATATTTATGAACATCCTGGGAAAAGAAACACTCTTCTGTGGATTGGGATCCTGTTGTGCTGCCTACAATTGTCTGTGAGTGAACAATCCACCATTCGGCCTGGAGATCTTGGATTTGTTATTTGTTGGAGTCAATAGATGGTATACTACCTGCCAAACTTGAGCTTGTCAGCCCCTGCAGCTGCGTGAGTCAGGGAAATCCTCCAGCTTGACATTTGATCCAAGAACTTGGGACTTGCTAGCTTCTGTAAATGTGTGAGCCATTTTCTTAAGATAAATTTCTCTTTCTCTATATGCATATATAAGCTTTCCTGGTTTTGCTTCTCTAGAGAACCCAGACTATCACACTGGGAAAAGAATTTGAACTATGTACACAAATGAGTTTCAGACCAAGCTTTATCTGCAGAACTGAGAGAGCTGGGATGGAGAGAGACAGAATTCAAATTCCAAGTAGTCCTCTTAGAGAAAAATCATCCTAAAGAAAGAAAATTTTATGCCTGGCATAAATAAGACCTGAGCATGAATGGGTGTCTTTGGTACAGCATAAAAACCATTATCTGAACAGTCTTAGTAGGGAGATGTCAACTATGAGACATCTGGGTGTAATTCTGCTACTCCTCAGAGCTCTGTTATGGGACTCCTTTTATAGATATAATGTAGATATGATGGAGGGGAGGAAAGTTTTCAGCTTTTCATTTGCAACTAACTTTTTGCTTTTTGGAATTTTTTTGTAGCAAATGTACATTTGTTTTGTTCTTTTTTTAAATTGCGCTTTGGGTGCAAATTTATAGAGCAAATTTGTTTTACATTCATGTACATTTGGTTTCACACCCAGATTACCATCCCTGACTACAACAAACTCTTCTCTCTCATCATCCCTGTGGACTAGCCCCTCCCTGTGCCCTTCTTAACTATGCACTCCTGTCTGTCCAGCTTTTCCTCTATGTGAATGCGGTCCTTCTGGTGCCCCATGGCTGATTGCTCTAAGGGGTATAACTCCCTAGAGTAGGTGAGTGCATCACCCTGGGGTAGGTGTTCTGCATGTAGGTCTTTCTACTGTTGGGCTGAGAGCCAATCCATGGGAGAGTCCAGGTCTAGGCTTGAAGGGTAACCCAGGCCCATAGTCTTGGGGGTTCTACCAGACTCTAGCTGACCAGTAATTCTGGTCATTTTTGTGTGTTTGAATTGTGTTCCCCATTTTTCCTCCCATTCTATCCAGGATCTCCAGTTTTGATCCCTTGCTGAGTGGTTGGCAACATCTAGCTGGGCAACATCTAGCTCTTCTGGTCTTGAGGTCACGAAGATGGAAGTCCTCATGGTCCATCTTATCCTGGGACTAATTGCTTCCAGATGCCTTAGATTTTCTTCACTCTTCTTTGATTCAGATGAGAGGAGACCAATAGTTACATCTTAGATGGCAGCTTGAAAGCTTTTAAGACCCTGGTCGCTACTCACCAAAGTAAGTTGTAGAACAAGATTTTTATATACTATATTGTGCCAATTGAGCATGATGTCTCCTGAGTCATCAGGCCCAGTGATTTCTCTCTCTCATGGTGTTTGGTTGTCTCTGAGTGGTTATTCCAACTCTGTCTTCTATTGCTTCTGTAATGTGTGAGGCTAATTTTGTAGCACAAGTGCATATGTAAGAGTATCTTCAGCCAAATCTACTCTTGGTCTAGGGTCTATTGCTATTGACCCCCACCTGCTCTTCTCCCCTGCCTGTGCATTTATCTGTAGCCTGGTGTTTGGTGTTTGTGGTAATGCAATATTATGCATATGCTAGTATTTGCCTCTGTTGTCTATATCTTATGTGCACATTTCAGCATCCTTCCTTTCCCCAATGCCATCATGCTGGTCACAGACTCTTTCCATACTATCCCTCCCTTCCACCAAATCAACATGTGACTGACCCCCAACTAATCTGAAATCTTCCCTCATCTTCCCTCTCATCTCTGGTAACCAACAAAGTGAGTTTCCTTCCCTAAGTAAACCTTTCCTTGATTTTTTTACAATAATGGGCTCATACAATATTTGTCCTTTTGTGATTGATTTATGTCACTGAGCATAATGTCCTCAAAATTCATCCACGTTGTGAGATGATTTGTGTAGTTTTCATTATTCTTTAATGTAACATGGTATTCCTTTGTGCGAATGTACCATAATTTGGTTGTCCATTCATCTGTTGATGGGCATTTAGGTTGTTTCCATCTCTTTGCTAAAGTGAATTGTGCTGCAGTGAACATGGGTGTGCATGTGTGTGTTTGTGTCCTGTCTCTCGCCTCTTTAGGATATATTCCTAGTAATGGAATTGCTGGCTTAAATGGTATTTCTATTTTAAGTTTTTTAAAGATGCAACTAACTTCTAAGTAGTCCCAGAATCATCAACTTGAACAGATCCATAGTGACAGTTGAAGCAGCCACATTGTAGCAGGTGAACATCAGTCTAGAGCTGAAGAACAAAGACAAACAATGGCTTAAAATGGAGTGTTGACAGGCCTCGTGGTAGATGATGTGAACAATTGGTCAATAGTAATGAGAGGTGATCTCTGGTCCAGAATGATTAAAGGTATATGTGCGGTAACCCTCAGCAGTTCCAGAAACCCCAGATTTTGAGAGAAGCTGAGGGGGTTTATAGTAACAAAGGTCATGGAGATGCAAGATGTTGATATTAAAACTCTTACAATAGCTTTGTTATCCACAGTCTTGTGAAGCTGGAATATATTGTGGTGACTTTCAGTAGGCTCAGCTGATCTTATAGGAGCTCTAGTCTTGCACATAGCCACATTGTAAACAAATTACTGTTTTTCCATTAGAATCAATTGATTTATTTATGACAATGGATTGATTCCTGACTTAGATGTGAGCTCTTAGAAATTTACTGGTATAATGTATGAATTATAAAAAGTTTGAGTTAAAGACTCCATGCTTGTTTTTTAAAGCATCTAGCCATAGAGTACTTGGCATGAATTTCAAGAAGGAAAATATTGTCTCCTCTAGTTGGATATTCAGAGAGATCCAAGGAATGTTATTCTTCACTCACCTCTCCCTCTTCGGCCCCCTCCGCTTTCTAGAAAATGTGGAGCAAGCACTATCCTGTACCTAGATTCTTTGGTCTTAATTATTTCAATTCTAGATTCTGCAAATCCTTAATTAAGGCAGGATCAATCGCAAAAGTAATAAAAGAAACTAAGAAACATGGTGGGAAATCATCCCATTTTCTAATTTTGTTTTTCTCATGTTATAACTTACTATTTAACTGTATAACTTACTATTATAATAACTTACTATTTAACTATGTACTAACTAAGTACAAACTCATTTCTTTATTATCTACTGTAGGAAATAAATTAGGACTATACTATTTCTCAGCCAGATGATATAATCCCAATCCAAAAATTTTACTGAGATGTCAAGGGACCTTGAAGCTTCATTAAATATCTTCTTATTGGCCATAATACCACCCTTGAAGCTTGATTAAATGCCTTCTTATCTGCCACCATACCAGTCATGCCACATAAAAGCAGTTTGTCCTGAACTCGTTGTAGGAGATTTATTTCTATAAGTAGATATTTTTAGAAAACAAATTGTACCCTAAAGATGATATATCTTGAATTATTCACTATGAGGAATTCTTTGTCACGGTAGGTTTAGAATAGCGTAAAATATTTGGTGACGTTGTTCTGATTTGCTCAGGTCCTGGAGAGGGTTAGCGCAGGCACAGGGAGTCTGTTGTGCAGGGACACTTTCCCCTCCCTCTTTGTATTTTGAATCAATAGCTCCATTGTAGTCAAGGCTACGCTGATGCATTCTGAGGCCAGGGAGAAATGCAATCCCAGCCCTGAGGTTGGTGGAAAGAATATAGATTTGCAGAACACAAATTAGTCTCTAGGATGTTCCAATGATGCTTTGAGTCATTTGTTTTCACAAACAGCTTTTAAGTTGGTGTAATTATTAGCCAAAATCAGAATTACCCTACTGTTTTCCAGCCAAACTGTTTTCTTTCTTAGCAACTCCATTACTTGTTTAAGATCAGGTTTTCTACATATTTGCATGGAGTTTAAATAGTTTTCAGGGAAAGAGTGTAGAGAAAAATCATGGTTTAAGGAATCTAAAAAGCTACTGGTAAATTTCTATCATAATAAATCTCACTGTGAATTTATTTCTTAAATGAGTTACCAAAAGGGAAATTGTTGCCAAATAATCTGAGATAAATCTAGGAGGAGTAATAGCTAGGGGATCTTTATGTATTTGGTTTCTGTCTACTAAGCAGAAGAATTGTAAAGAATATTCCTATAGGAATACCTAGTTTAAAACTGGCAAACACTCCTCTTAATTGAGAACTATCACTATAAGGTGATTTCAGTTGACATTGCTTTCTCTCCATGTACCAAATGAAAACTTTCTTTGAGAAAAGAAAAAAATGACTACTACTTCTGTCAAGACCTTTACAAAAATATTATAGCCTACTTCAATTTTCATCTTTTGGATTTTTATATATATATATATATATACACACACACACACACACAATAAATCTATAAGAAATGGGTAGGGGGCAAACACCTGAAAGGGGAGAGAATCAGGCAGTGTGGACTGGAGGAAGGAAGAAGGACAAATGAGCATTGTTCACAACGCATGGAAACAAATTAACTAGCAAATTCGCTGTTTCTACCCAAGGGAAAAGGTCTTTGACTACTAACACCCAAGCAGGTAAGAGAGCCTTTGGAGCCACATGTGAGATTAAGAATGCAAAAGATGGTTGAGTTTTGTCGGTAAATGACTTGATATGTGAACATGATTAATTATCAGTTTCCACTGATGGAGTGGGTAGTCAGACTTTTTGGTAAACATCAAATGTTTCATAATCAAGAAAAAAATTCCTTTTAGTTAATTTTTTTAAGTGTGAGAAGAAAGAGGGTCTAGTAAGAGAAGGATAAAAAAGGATTTGTTGGAGGTTAGGAATAATGTTTAAGGTTCTTCTTCCAACACTAGGCAAGGCTGTAGTTATAATTATTTTGCTATTATTATTGTGCTCTAATAGCCATACTTTTCATTTTAAGAAGGTAATCAATAATTATTTTAATAATGATACACAGGCAAATGATTTTCCCAAATGTCATAAAGGAAAACAAGAGTTGAGTCACTGTCATTTCAACTATTTTCCCAAACTCCTCCTTTGTAGATACCAATTTAATAGGGTTCAGTGCACTTGCTTTATGTCTTAATTTGTATAGAGTAAAATTCAGTTTTTTCAGTGTCCATTATATGAGTTTTGACAAATGCATAGAATTCTGTGAAATATTAATGTTTGTGGCATTGTTTTTTCCACTTATTATGCATGAATTTTCTTCCACATTAACTCAAGAAGTATGACTCTTATACTGGGAACACAAGATTAAGAAGTAGTTTGTCTTTTTTGTTGTTGCTAAGGAGCTCTGGTAGCATAGTGCCTAAGGCACTTGACTGCTAACCGAAGGCTGGCGGTTCAAACCCATCAGCCACTCCTCGGAAGAAAGATGGGGCAATGTACTTCCGTAGTGATACTGCCTCGGAAACCCAAGGAGGGGTCGCTATGAGTCAGGTTTGACTCGATGGCACATAACAACAACAATAACAATTTTCTAAATGGCCATAACCAAAATGAAGATTCAGGTACGTCAGGTTATGTCAAGACATATCACCACTCTTCTAAATTCCCTGTGGCACCAGTTTGTAGTTAAACATCCTTTCATCTTCGTCCTCATCCTTTTATGTTTCTACAGTAGGGCTTTAAACTGGTTTGAATTGATTTAGTCAAGGCCGACAAAGAGAAATGGAACAGACTTAAATTTTTTAAATTTGGATGATACAGAATACTAACCGGAGGAAAAATTATGGTTGAAGCCCGGGAACAAGAGATTGGAAGAGGCGTATTGAGTCCTTTCAGAAGCCTGATGCTTGACAACGGATTATTGCTAGTACTGTGGAGTGTGGCACACATTTAAAGTGACATGGTTGACTGCCATCTTTGAACTGGGCAATGCAATTTTCAATTCAGCCAATCAAGAGATTTGGTTGCTATGCAACACACACGCTGCCCTTGTATTCTAAAAGGGAGATGAGATTTCTAGCAGGACTTCAACTCACAAATTTTCCCATTCTGGTTCTTATTCTTGTTCACCCACATTTAAAAAATTCAGGTCTGTTCTGGTGTTGCTTCACTGGCCGTGACTGAACTGGGCCTATCGGTTTAAAGCCCTGTCCTATAGTTATACATATTATCCATTTTTTGCCAGTATCTACAAAATCTCAAGGAGATTCTTTCTTTAAAAAGGGAAGAATAGATTGAAGATGTCATAGCTGCCAAGTGTTGTAGACTTATGTTGGCATTTAATCATTTCATGAAAAAAATACATATATTACAGGAGTATTAGTTATGAGTCCTCGATTATGAATTTCCTCCTGGTCCCTGAAAGATCAGCAAGCTCAATACATTGAAAGAAAATAAGAAATATTTGTCTGTGGTTCTGAGCCAAACCTACCTCTGAAGCAAGAAGGGTCAATTATCCTACGAGTCTGTGAACAGCAATATCCATTTCCTGTTGACTTCCCTTTAAACTGATTATAGTGACAGCACTTGATAAACTCGGTCAGAATACGTGTCAGAGTGGCAGCATATCAGAGTGACAGTGACAGCACTTGATAAACGGATGGGCTTTTAAATGTTCAAGTGTGCATTTGGGGTTACATTTTTCGGTGAAATTGGTCACTCCACTGAACCCTTCAATCAAACCTCTGATGTGTTTTCTTGACACTTTTCCAGGATGTGCAGGCCTTTAATAGTTGGATCTCAGTGATCAGGATCTCCAGATGGAAAGGGGTCCTTAACTAGCCAGGGGCACATGGGAAACTGTGCTCCCTTCTGAAAACCTTGAAACAAGTGCAGTTAAAAGATCCACAGTTTTTCTTTAGCAGCATGTTCTTTTTTCACACAGAACTAGTCTTTCTTCTTCTCTGACCTACTCCCTGCTTTGTTGAGGGATCGAAAACATGCCATCAACAGAAAGTAATGGCATTAAAGTGGCCCTTTGGGCCTCACAGTTGCCTTTGCTGAGAATGGCAAAGAACCACATTTATTTGGTAAATGGTTTTGAATGATGATGATAACATCGATTAAAAATAAGATCCAGGTTTTTTTTTTTTTTTTTTTTTCTAAATTGCACTGAAGCAATCTTCTGGTTTAACCACAGCTAAGTAAGCTTCCTAGGATCAAAAGGCATCTCTTGTTAAATACATCTTATGTTACTTTTATTGTATGTATTTCTAAGACTTGGAACTCTTTTACTAAATTCCATTTTTAATGTTTCTGAATTCATTAATAGTAAAGGATGAAAATACTTATAAATAATTTAAATACATGTACTAAGATAATACTTTGAAATATTAGTGGTTGTATGTTAATTTCCCCCCATTTGTTACGTGTGACCTTTTTTCCACATAACTGAACAAGTAAGATATGTTATACATGGATCAAAGATCAAGAAATAGTTTGTCCATCTTTCCATCATTTTTTTTCCCCCTTTAATTTCCTAAGTCAGATCCTTGATAATCAGTTGGGGGATCTGAAATAAATAAGTCCAGGTGCTATGAATTAACAACAGATTTCGGAAGAAATGTAAGAACCAGATTGCTTTGTGCACATTATTCTCCTTCCCCTTGAGATCAGAAGCTGAGTACCTAAGAAGAAGTAGGAGATGGTGAGGGGGAACCGAAGTTATGAACTTCTCTTAGAAAAGATTGGAGGAATGGGCAGTGAGAGAACGGAACATGGTGGGACCCCACGTAAAGCTGGGTAGAGGGGGAAGACGGCTGAGGGACACAGGGGCTGAGGAAGACTGGCAAACCCTTTCAAGAAGCACAGAATGTTGCCTACGGAAAGGAACCAGCAGCTCTTCACTGTAGACCTTCCATCAACAGGCGACTTTGCTGGTCCCAGTTAAACTGCTCCAGTGAATCCCATGCATGCCCCACACATATCTTCTCAGCAATCCAGGACACATTTGAACTCCTGCAATGGAAGTTGGTCATTCTTGATACTCAAAAAGAGGTGAGACTGTGAAAGGGAGCCCTCCAATCCTGTGCTTGGATGGGACAGAAAAGCAGTGAAATCTACAAAGAGAGAAAGATCATTTTTCAGTTTTTAGAAATTTGTTGTTAATTCATTAGTTGCTGTTGAATTGTCTCTCAGTCATGGTAAACCAAAAAACCAAACTCACTGCCATCAAGTGGATTTGACTCATAATGACCCCTCCTTTGGTTTCCGAGATAGTATCTCTACAGAAGTAGATTGCCCAATCTTCCTTCTGAAGAGTGGCTGGTGGGTTTGAAGCCCAAACCTTCTGGTTAGTGCCTCAGGCACTACCCCACCAGAGCTTCCCTGACTCACGGTAACCCCAGTACTGTGCATTCTTCAGGATCATTGGTATGTTTGAGCCCATTTTTTTGTGGCCATTATTTCAGTCCATCTCATTGAGTGTTTCCCTCACCTTCACTGGCCTCCACTCATTCAAATATGCTATCTTTCTCTAACAATCGATCCCTCCTGATCATGGATCCAAAATATGCAGGTTGATAATGTTCTGTGAATCATGTAGGGTTTTGATTCAAAAGTAGCTTGCTGGGCCTTCTGAGTCTTAGTCTGTAAGGTCCTCTAAAACTTGTTTACCACGGGAGCCCCTGCTGGTATGTGAAATACTGGTGGCACAGCTGCCAACATCACAACAACACACAAGCCACTGCAGTATGACAAACTGACAGATGGGTAATGGTGTTTTAGAAATAGGCAACCTAATGAAAGCATCCATATGTGATAGAGTGGTGAGGTCATCTCTAAAGGAACCAATATTTGATGTTTGTCTCTGGGCCTCCTGCTTCCATGCTCAACGTTTACATTTTTTTCCTTGAATATTTACATTTGATTCACAGCTAGCTAACATCTTACATCCTAACAAAGGTATTCACTGATACATTGGAGGAGAGGGTTCTTGGAGTGATCTGTAGTTTTAAGAGAGTCAAGTTAAATTTCTAACCCTTTTCTTAATACAAAGGGCTGACTTTTGGTTAAAAGTTTTAGGAGGTTGGATTGAAAATCTGGAGTAATAAAAAAAGAATAAGTTATTATTACAAACAGCAACATAAATGAATTTCCAAGTAATCATGTTGAATGAAAGGAGCCAGCCCCACCTCCTCCCCCTAAAATAAAGCATATTACTATATGATACTATAGGGAGCTCTGGTGGCATAGTGCCTAAGATATTTGACTGATAACTAAAAGGCTGGTGGTTCAAAACCACCAGCTACTTCTCGGAAGGAAGATTGGGCAATCTATTTCAGTAAAAATTTACTGCCTCCATTCAATTGGCAATTTTTTTTCTTTTTTCATAGATACAATGCTGTTTTTGTTATGTGCTATCGAGTTGGACCCGGCTCATAGCGACCTCTCCTTGGGTTTCCAAGGCAGTATCACTACAGAAACAGATTGCCCCACCTTCTTCCAAGGAGCGGCTGGTGGGTTTGAACCACCAGCTTTCTGGTTAGCAGTCAAGTGCCTTAGGCACTACACTACCAGAGCTCCAGTAGATAATATAGAAAATGTAAACTGATTTATAGTAATAGAAAACAGATCTATGGTTGCTTGGGCAAGGGGAAAGGGCTGGCAGAGGCAGGAAAGAGAGATAATGAAGGGAGGTAATGAGTATGTTCAGTATCTTGACTGTGGTGATGGTTTCATGTCAAAGTATACATTTAAAATATGTACTGCTTGTTGTCTGTCAATTATACCTCAGTAAAGGAGCCCTGCTGGTGCAGTGGTTAAAGCATTTGGCTGCTAACGAAAAGGTCAGTGGTTTGAACTCACCAGCAACAGCTCCAGGGGAGAAAAAACAGGCAATCTACTTCTGTAAAGATTTACATACAGCCTTGGAAACGCAATAAGGGCTGCTTTGAGTCAGAAACAACTTGATGGCAGTGAGAAAACTACTGAAAAGAAACAAACAAAACTTGATGAAGTGAAGAGTCAGTTCTGAACTCCTTGAAACAGAACAGATATCTGACTACTTCATCTACTCAACAGGTCTCCCTTGAGAACAGAGTAACTACTTTTCCTTGGGGCAGATAAAGCTAAATGGCCAAGAGGTGAGGTTACTTACTTAAGACTCCCCAGTTTGAGCAGCCTCCTCTTTTGTGTTACTGACAAAACCACAGTGCTGTGAAATGCTCAGATGCTAAGTGTTTCAGAGAAGTGAGGTTTACCAAACTGTTCTTCATATCTCCAAGAAAATATTACTTATCATGAGTTAAGTGTCTAATAGATCATACAGACTTATTTTGTTGTGGGAAAACATACACATAATGTATGTATTCACGTAAATTAGGGCATTAGGTCCGGTTCCTACAACTGAAGTAGTGAGTGATTTGTCAGTCACTTCCCTCACTTTGTGTTATTTTTCTGAACTGCTTAACAAACATTCTAAACTTTTCCTGTGCAATTAGGCTTGAAGAGAGAAGAGAGTTTCCTAACCATACTTTTATGTGTATTTAGGGCCTGGTTTAAAGATGCTTTCCTCAGATTTCTAAGATTTTTAAGATGATTTCTCAGAGAGAATCTTCTTGAAAGGTTTTGGTGGTAATGCCACTGATCTTTCCCGTTTATATTTCAAAGCCTGTGGTTCTCACACTCCTTTCCTTCTCCCCCTGAACATCAGGAAATAGAGGAGGAAGTTTCCTATGAAGAAAGTCGCAGGCTGGCCACTGATGGAGCAAGAGCCAGGAGAGGACTTAAGGCTACTTGGCCTCCAGCTCAGTGCTCTTTCCACTCAGCACCACAGAGTAGCCCACACTTCCCACAGAGGGAGCTTTCCCGTTTGGACTATGTTTGGTGCCTGCGGGGACAAAGCCCCTTCACCCTTTCTTTTTTCAGTCTTTCATCTGTTCTGCAGGTTTATTTATTTATGAGTAAATCCTCATTTCATAATTTCCATATTACCCCCTATCTAAATCCTCTGGTTCCATGTGCAAATTGTAAAATTGGGCTTATTAGAATAATTTTTATTAGTGACATTCTACATAAACATTTATGGGGTAAACATTTCTTACCTCTAAGGAATTACTGTGATCTTAAACCAGAATCATGCTGAATATCACCCTTTTTCTCCAACAATGAGTTAAAAAGATACTGTCTATAAAAAGGGTATTTTATGGAGATGGTATTATTTGGTGCTGTTGAGTCATTTTCGATTCATAACAACCCATGGGACAGAGTAGAACTGCCTCATAGGGCTTTCTAGGCTGTGATCTTGACGGGAGCAGATAACCAGGTATTTCTCCTGAAGAGCTGTTGCGTGGATTCAGACTGAAAGGAGGTAGGGTTTCAATAATTAAAATAGATTCTTATAGTCTTTCCTTCCCAGAAGAGATGCTGGATCATTTTTCTGCCCATCTCTATATATCTGTAAAAATAGAAAAAAGAACAAAATCTATAAATAGTCAAAGTTCATCAGTATGAGATACTGATGCTGGATTTAAAACCCCAAACAAACCTTTTTCCTTCTAGAAAACTAAATAAATCCGTCTGAAAGCATAGCCCTGTTTCTGTTGCTTATTTTTGTCCCAGAGCACATCTAATCTCTCTCTATCTGTCTCTACTCTAATCCTGCTTATGGACCTTAACTCCCTGAGGTCAGGCAAGGATGCAGCATGGATATTAATTTAAAATGTCCTGAGATTACACAGCTACCTCAAGTCCTTAATGTATTTTTAATGTATTCTGAGGTATCTCCTTACTATTATTAATTTTTTTGGTAACTCTTTTCTGGAAGAGAGTAAAGCAAACCATCAAGAAAATCAATAAACAACCTTCCAGAAGCCACAAAGTACTGGGATTTAGGAAGGGGTCATACAGTGGAGGGCACAATGGTGTGCCTAGGCACTTCCATAGGAGGGAACACGAGGTGAAAGGGGCACTGGAGGTTGACCTAGGAGTTGTATCTAGAGACTTACAACAGGCGAGCTCCTTTGTTGTTGCTGTTATGTGCCGTCAAGTCGGACCCCACTCATAACGACCCCTCCTTGGGTTGCCGAGGCAGTATCACTATGGAAGTAGATTGCCCAACCTTCCTTCCGAGGAGTGGCTGGTGAGTTTGATCTGCCAGCCTTCTGGTTAGCAGGCAAGTGTCTTAGCCACTGTGCTACCAGAGCTCTTCTCCTTTAGGATTATAAAATCCTTCTCCTGAAATGAGGGTCCTATCACATGTTCTCTTAAGGGTAGGGGCAATATCTTGGTGTCTTAGTTATCTAGTGCTGCTATAACAGAAGTTCCACAAATGGGTGGCTTAAACAAACAAATTTATTTTCTCACAGTTTAGGAGGCTAGAAGTCTGAATTCAGGGTGCTGGCTTTAGCAGAAGGCTTTTTCTCTTGGTTGGCTCTGGGGAAAGGTCCTTGTCTCTTTCAGCTTTCACTCCTGGGTGATCTTCATGTGACCTGACATCTCTCTTTCCCCATCTCTGCCTCCATGTTTAAGTCTCTCTCATATCTCAAAAGAGATTGACTTAAGATACACCTTTCATTAATTGTGCATCATTCTCATAACATAGATCATCTATTTCCAAATGGGATTACAACCAATCCAGAGCCATAGAATTTATAGCATGAATTTATAACATGTTTTTATAACATGTTAGAATTTATAACATGTTTTTTTTTGGAGGGCATAATTCAATCCATAACACATATTGTATTTTATTATTATTTTTTTTAGTTGTTATTTTGGTGAAAGTTAACAGAGTAAATTTGTTTTCTATGCAACAGTTCATACATATTGTTTCATGACATTGATTGTAATCCCCACCACAATGTAACAGCTCTCTTCCCACTTCCTCCCTGTCGTTACCTTTTCCCTGTGTCCCATTGTCCAGTGAATTCTTGCCCTGTAACACTTGGGTTAAGCCTGTAGCTTCAGAGGGTAAGACAAGGAAGGGTGAAACGGGAATTAGACCTGAGAATGGGAAGAGGGAGCCAGGTGGGGAGGAGTTAGCTGATACAATCTATGATCCTGGCCACCATGGACTCAATCAAATACTTTTAAAAAACATTTTTTTTTCAGTCTTTTTATTGAGACCCTAAGAGTGCTACTTTGATATTCTCAGAAAAAATAGATCATTGTTCATCCACTCAGAGATGTAAAGATATGCTTACTAATTATACTAAATGTATATTTCACGGGTAAAGCAAATAGCCTCTCTTTGTCATCTGCCGAAGGAAATAATCTCCTGGATGAGCAGTCAGCTGAGCCGATTGCCTTTCAGAATGCTGATAACCAGCCAGTACATTCTAATATTTCAGAAACATAATGAACCCCAGCCCCCCACAACCTGTATCCAAAAGCCTTTCTGGAACTCAAGCAATTCTGTATTGGTAATAGGGGCTATAGGCCATTAAATAAAGAGTACTTTGTTGGGCATTTTAAAATAAACTAACTAACTAAATAAAAACGTTTTTAAAATCAAACATATTTAAGGTGGTCAAAAAACACAGAAGGCTTTTCTTAGAGGATTTTTTATTTTTAAAAGCAAGCAAAGATAGAAGTTTTTGTTGTTATTTTGGTATCGAGTTGTACCTGACTAATAGCGACCCCTCCTTGGGTTGCCGAGGCAGTATCACTAGGGAAGTAGATTGCCCAACCTTCCTAAGGAGGAGTGGCCAGCCTTCTCGTTAATAGTCAAGTGCCATAGGCACTATGCTACCAGAACTCCTAAAGAAAGAAGAAACAAATTAATTTCTTATTGCTCCTGGGAGTTATCTAATAGAATTTTGTTTTACTGGCTTCATAACTAAGATCTTGCTGTACAGAAAGGAGTTTTTAGTGGTAATATGAACTCCAAACATGGGCAAATGTGTGAAAATATATGAAGCTGATTTATGGGGCTTTCTTAACTCCATTTTTGAATACGAGCTTTTTTTCCTCTGTTTTTCAAATCTGTGAAATATTTGATTTCTATAATTCAGCTCTCTGTCAATGGACTCTCCAAAAAAATATGTGAAAAAAATAATTATCCTCCCAGGAGGCTTTGTAGTATTTGACTTAGGAAATGAGACAAATCTTTTCAAGATACAGAAGAATGAGTGGTGAAGTTTCAGGCATGGTGACAAAATGTGGAGAGGCTATTTTGGAACCAAGGGCTATCCCATAGGCGGTCACATACTCCAGCCAAACCTGGAATAAGTGGACAGGCTGGTCTTAATTTGATTGTCCTCTTACACACTGTACAAGAAATCAAAGGGAAACCAAAAACAAGACTATCCAAGCACTCTTTAGAGAATGATCTACAGACTAGTCCAGGAAGGATGTGTAGATATGAAAGAAGACTTGAAATTTTGAACATCTCCTCAAACTAAGAAAATAAGCACCTCTTTTCGAACTGGACTAGCTTTGGAAATGAAACATGCAATTCATTTCACTTACATTTAGTCTTTTGCCCATTCTGGACCCACAGTCAGCTTTTAATTGCTCATGTGTTTATAGGTGTGTCAACAACCCATACTGGAGCCTAGCTTTTCATATTATGAAATATGAAAGTTGGACAGGTTGACTTCTGCGGTAGTTAAGTTTATGTGTCAACTTAGCTGGGCCTGGTTGAGTGGCTGGGCAGCTGGACGTAGTATTCCCCATGATGAGACTGGTAATCAACTCCATGGTGGAATCTACTGTGAGCAGCTGAATAGCTGCCTTAGGGATATGGTCTGCTTCCTGTATATAAGGAGAAGGCTTGGGGAACAGTCTAATTTATGGCACACTTGAACCCTGCCTGTAGCTGAGTCATTGTTCAGTAGCCTGCCATGCTCTGCCAACCTTGGCACTTTCAATGGACTTGAATTAATGGCCTACCATGTGGTTTGGTAACATCAGGGCTGTGCTTTTTTACTTGTCAACCTTGGGCTTGTCAGTCTCAGCCACCAGCAGCTGTCTGAATAAAGAAAAGCCTCTAGCTCCAGTGGGCTGGGAGCAGGAAGTAGAGCTAAAGCCCAAGGTTTAGGGGCTTTCACCCAGCCCCTGGAGCTTGGCACTTTGAACTCAGACTTAAAGCCTCCAAACTATAAAGGAATAAACTCCTGTTTGTTGAAGCCATCTCATTTGTGGTATATTCCTGTCAGAGTGGCACTAGGTAACCAAAACAAACTCTAAAGTCCTTTTCAGATCCAACCTATCAATCTTGAGCATGTTGTATTGATTGTTTCTCTTGAGTACGTGAAGTATCAGAACAAAGTAACTTCAGCTAATTTTATTGAAAATATATATTGGGCTTAAAAGCTTAAAGGGAGAGCTTGAAGGGTATGCTGGAGCAGACTTTTTTTGGCTCCAGAGAGCCATGAGTGTTCATCTTCCCATTTCAATCTTGAAATCAACCATAGTGGGGATATTTAGATAGAGATAAAGCACTTGACTGCTAACCAGAAGGCTGGCGGTTCAAACCCACCAGCCACTCCTTGGAAGGAAGGTTGGGCAATCCTACTTCCGTAGTGATACTACCTCAGAAACCCAAGGAGGGGTCGCTATGAGTCAGGGCCGACTCGACGGCACATAACAACAACAACAACAACAACATAGTTACCATCCAGTCAACTCCAACTCATGGTGAACACTTGTACAAAAGAATGAAATGTTGCTTGATCCTGTGTCATTCTCATCTCAGGCATGTTCAAATACATTGTTGTGTCTTTTGTGCCAATCCACCTCCCTTGTCCTAGCCAGCCTTCTACTTCACCAAAAATGATGGCCTCTTCTAGCCATTGATTCCCTCTAACAATGTGTCCAAAGTAAGTGAGTCAAATACTGTTCTGTTATGATCCATAAGGTTTTCACTGGTTAAATTTTTTAAGTATTCAGTGAGCCTTTCCTCCTAGCATGTTTTAGTTTTGAAACTCTACTTAAACCTATCTATCATTGGTGATTCTGCCAGTATTTGAAACACCGGTGGCATAGCTTCCTGGATCACAGCAACATGCAACCACACCGGTATGAGATGGAGCAGGAATGTTTACACCACAGAAATTGGCAAATACTACAGATCAAGGCTCCACCCTCCTTCCTTACCAGGGGAAAATAGTTTAACATTTACCAGTACACACTGAATAGATTAATATATATGTGAAGTACTGTTCTGGTTACCTAGTGCTGCTCTGACAGAAATATACCACAAACGGAATGGCTTGAACAAACAGGAGTTTATTCTTACAACTTGGAGGCTTTAAGTCCAGGTTCAAAGTGCCAGGCTCTAGGGGCTGTGTGAAAGCCCCTTGACCTTGGGCTTCAGCTCTGCCTCTTGCTCCTGGCCCACTGGAGCTAAAAGCATCTCTTCACTCAGGCAGCTACTGGCTGCTGAGGCTAACAAGCCCAAGGTTGACAAATAAAATGTCACAGTCCTGATGTTACCAAACCACATGTCAGGCCATTAATTCAAGTCCATTGTAAGTCCCAAGGTTGGCAAAGCATGGCAGGCTGCTGAACAATGACACAGCTACATGCAAGGTCCAAGTGTACCACAACTAGAGACTATCCTCAAGGTTTCTCCTTATATACAGGAAGCAGACCACATCCCAAAGGCAGCTACTCAGCTGCTTGTGGTAGATCCCACCATGGAGTTGATTGTCATTCACACCATGGGGAATAACTAACACCAGCTGCCCAGCCATTCAACCAGGCCCAGCCAAGTTGACACACAAACTGAACTACCACAGGTACTTAGAACAGGATGGCACATTGTTGTTGTTGTTAGGTGCCATTGAGTCAGTTCTGATCCACAGTGACCCTATGTACAACAGAATGAATCACTGCCTAGTCCTGCACCATCCTCACAATTGTTGCCATGCTTGAGCTGCCCATCATTGCAGCCGTGTCAGTCCATCTCGCTGAGGGTCTTCCCCTTTTTCACTGACCCTGTACTTCATCAAGCATGATATCATTCCAGGGGTTGGTCCCTTCTGACAACATGACCGAAGTACTGGAGACAAGGTCCAGCCATTCTCACTTCTAAGAAGCATTCTGGCTGTACTTGCTGCGGGACAGGTGTGTCTATTCTTTCAGCATGCCATGGTACATTCTTATTCTTCATCAACACCACAATTCAAATGCATCAGTTCTTCTGGATTCTTCTTTATTCATTGTCCAGCTCTCACACGCATATGAAGCTATTGAAAAAGCCATGGCTTGGGTTAGGCTTACCTTATTATTCAAAGTGACACCTTTGCTCTTTAACACGTTAAAGAGGTCTTTAGCAGCCAATTTACCCAACACGATACATCATTTGATTTCTTGATTGCAGTTTCCATGGGCATTGATTGTGGATCCAAATAAAATGAAATTCTTGACAACTTCAATCTTTTCTCTGTTTCACATGCTGCTGCTTATTGCTCTAGTTATGAGTATTTTTGTTTTCTTTAAGTTGAGGTGGAATCCATACTGAAGGGTGTAGCCTTTGATCTTCATCAGTAAGTACTTCAAGTCTTCTTCACTTTCAGCAAGCAATGTAGTGTCATCTGTATATCACAGGTTGTTAATGAGTCTTCCTCCAATTCTGATACCATACTCTTCTTCATGTAGTCCACCTCTCAGATTATTTGCTCAATGTACAGATTCAATAAGTATGGTAAAATGATGCAACCTTGACACACACCATTTCTGATTTTGAATCATGTAGTATCCCCCTGTTCTGTTTGAATGACTGCCTCTAGTCTAGGTATAGGTTCCTCATGAGGACAGTTAAGCTCTGGAATTCCCATTCTTTGCAATGTTATCCACAATTTGTTATGATCCACACAATCAAATGCCTTTGCATAATCAATAAAACACAGGTAAAGATCTTTCTGCTGTTCTTAGCTTTCAGCAAAGATCCATCTGACATCAGCAATGATATCTCTCATTCCACACCCTTTTCTGAATCTGGCTTGAATTTCTGGTAGTTCTCTGTCAATAAATATATTGCTACAACTGTTTTTGAATTATCTTCAGCAAAATTTTACTTGTGTGTGATATTAATGATATTCTTCAATAATTTCTGCATTCTGTTAGCTCACCTATCTTTAGAATGGACACAAATATGGATCTCTTCCAGGCAGTTGGCTAGGTAGCTGTCTTCTTGGCAATTTCTTCGCGTAAGTGTGCAAATGCCTCCAACACTTCATCCACTTGTTGAAACATCTCAATTAGTATTTCATCAATTCCTGGAGGCTTGTTTTTCACCAATCCCTTCAGTTCTGTTTCATCTTCTTCCTTCAGTTTGATCAGTTCTTGATCATATGCTACCTCCTGTAAGGTTGAACAAGGAAAATGAATTTCAAAAATAGCTAACCTTTAAGCAGTGGCACTACACTTAAAGTTTAGCTATTTTTGAAATTCATTTTCTTCAGAAATTATTACTTTTAGAAAGTAAGGTTGAAAATAAATTTTTTCTCTGTTTAGTCTCTTACCGCAAGATGAAACTAAATGTCAATTCTATTGGGGTTTTTTGATTGTTTATTTTGAATATTGTTCTGGTTTCCTAGTGCTGCTCTGACAAGAATATACCACAAAGGGATGATTTGAACAAACAGGAGTTTATTCTCTTTCTTACAATTTTGGAGGGTTTAAGTCTGAGTTCAAAGTGCCAGGCTCTGGGGGCTGGGTGAAAGCCCCTCAACTTCAGGCTTCAGCTCTACCTCTTGCTCCTCCTGGATCACTGAAGCTAGAGACTTTTTTTCACTAGACAGCTGTTGGCTGCTGCAGCTGACAAGCCCAAGGTTGACAAGTAAAAAGGCACAGTCCCAATGTTACCAAACCACACGGCAGGTCATTGATTCAAGTCCACTGAAAGCTGAGTGGCTGCTTGTGGTAGATCTCACTATGGAGTTGATTGCCAGTCTCATTGTAGGGAATAACTACCACCAGCTGCTCAGCCACTCAACCAGGCCCAGCCAAGCTGACACACAACTTAACTACCACAAATAGATAGCTTGGCTGATTATTTTTATTAAGTCCAATTCAGGTTGCATACAACCACAATATTAAAAGCAATAAGATTTTTTTAAAAAATGTAAGTCACAGGATTTTGATTTTTAGTATATATTATGCCAATAATAAAACAAACTGATGATTTTCATTGAATTGACAAAATTTAAAGATCATTTTAAACTAGCTAATACCCCAACTTCTCTCCAATTCCTGATCTTATTACTGTCCATTCTTTCTTCTTTGAAATCCTATAAGCCTTAAAGTTTGCAAACTAAAACCAGTTCTGAGCATGTCTTGTCTTGAATTATTTTCTTATTTTTTAATGTATGAAATGTGTCTCTCTAACTAGATAACTCTTTTTCTGAGTGTCACATTTTCTCCTTTTCTATCTCCATCATCTGGACTATGTAGATGCCTGATAGTCAAGACTGTTAATTAAGCAAAGTCAAAGAATGGGGATGAAGAAGTGGAGGACTCCTTCTCCCAAACAACCTGACTCCCAGGTTCTTTTGATTCTCTCTTTGTTTTCCATCCCCCCCTTGCTCTTTTTCTGCCTCTTGTCCTACTGTTACCTATGTTCTCTCTCTCTTTCTACAATGAGGTTGTCTGCTTACTAAGGACAAGGATAGTACATATACTATTTGTATTTCCAGTACTTCATGCCCAACATAGTTGCAGTTTTTTGATGCAAATAGCAGAAAATAAATTTGTTTTACTTCAACTAAAATTATATTATTGAAAATGTATATTGGGCTTAAAAGCTTAATGGGAGAGCTGAAGATCCAAGCTTGTGACAAATAATCATCCCAGAGGTCTCTGTGGTGGGAAGCATTTGAGACTCTTCCACAGGCGCAGCCACTGGAACCAGTCAACTACGTCCCTCCTTCCATGCTTGTGTCACTCTGCTCACAATTCAACAATCCCTGGGTAAAGAGCGATCGGATAAGCTTAAGCATTATGCACACTCCTTGACTATATCTGGGCATTAAGATAAAGGGTGTGGCAGCGTTGGCAACCTTGTACCTTTTCAGAGGGAGGGAAGGCCCTTAGACTTCCTGCCCTACTAGGGCCACACACAATTGGGTTGCTCTTATGAAAAGGGCATGAATTCTGGGTGGTCCCCCAAGGACAAATGTCCACTGGGGGATTCAGTAACTGTTTGATTCCTTTGTTGATGGTGAGGAACAAACATGAGGGTTAAGATTGTTTCCCCCAAAATTTGGTTGGTAGGAAAGATATCTTTTCATAAACTTTTATTCTGATTGTTTAGACTTTTCTACCTTCTTATAACAAACATAACAACAACAACATCCAAAATTTCAGTAGGGAGAGATATGAAATATTTTTCAGTAAAATACTCTTTTAACAACAAAATAACTATTGTTGTTGTTTGCCATCGCGTCGGACCCGACTCATAGCGACACCTCCTTGGGTTTCCGAGGCATTATCACTACAGAAGTAGATTGCCCAACCTTCCTTCTGAGGAGTGGCTGGTGGGTTTGAACCACCAGTCTTCTAGTTAGCAGTCAAGTGCCATAGGCACTATGCTATTAGACACCTCTTACAAATCACTTATTTCTGTATGCAGTTTAGGTGTGGCTTTATAGAAAGAGCAAAGATAACAAGTCTGTTTTCTGGAACCACAATCCTCATTGCATGGGAGAACTTTGATGTGCTTTCTATGTTTATTATTGATATTATGTTCCAACTAATACACTAAGATTGTATGTAGTGACTACCACAGAGTCTTAAGCTTACTGAAGCCATTGCTAACCATTCCAGGGGACTCCAGATCATAGTGGCTTCCATAGTACCTGTAATCTCTTTTTCTGCATTGTGAAAGGCTGTTGAATTAAAAAAAGAATTCAAGAGTGATATTAGGATAATCCTGGCAGAGATAGCCTTTGATGGGATGGCCTACTATGGTATTTACTCATTCACTTATTCTTTTATTCATATATTCACCAAACATTTGTCAAGCATCTAGGCACTGTGCTAGGCTATAGGAATAGAATAAGGCTAACGTTCAACCAGCACACAACTATGGCCACATTGACAGTTCACAGCCAGCATTTATTCTGACTAAAAATGAATAAGCTACAATTCCTGCCCCCAAGAACCTTACAATTTGGCAGAAGAGACAGACCCACAAGCAAATAAGAGCAATGTGGTATAATAAGTGCCATTGTTCTCCTGTTAATTTATTTTTCATTCTGGCCAGCTTCAGGTTTCTTTGCACCTTTACTTTTCATTGCAAAATAAAATCCAACCAAAAATAAAGTAAAAGTATACCACACTAGTGAACAAGACATTGCTGGTACTATTTGACCTGTTCCAAAGGCAAACATTTCTTGCTCAAATAAATTATTTGAAATGATTTATTTTCCCAGGGCTGATATATAAATACAACCATAATTAATTATGCAATGAGATGCAGAGACAGAAAATAGCAGAAGAGCAGGTATGTTCCTTCTGTTTCCCAACTACTTAGTAGATTTTCCTTTAACTCTAAAAGCCTACTGAGCACCAGGCAAGGACATGGGGCCTGGAAATACAAATACTCAGCTAATGTCATTTTTAAGAAAATTAAATAAATTCAGTCTGACCGAATGCAGTGAATGTGCATTGAGAAATATGAGCTCCAGAGAGGTTAAATAATTTTCCCTGACTTGATGACTCTATCTCTTCAAATAATCATTTAGCAATTAATTTTTAGGGTATTATTACTAAAAACCAGAACAGGGAAGGGTAGAGGCCAGGCAGGAAGTGGGAGATGGTGGAGGCTGAAACAGGTAGGGAAGAGTCCAGGAAGTGAGTGGAATGGTTTGGAACAGCTAAGGGATAAGAACTTGTCTGTCAATTTGTCATACTTTGGTGTCTTGCATGTTTCTGTGAGGCTGGCGGTTATGGCACTGGTGTTTCAAATGCCAACAGGGTTACCCATGGTGGACAGGTTTCAGCGGAGCTTTTAGACTAATACAAACTGAGAAGAAGAAAGAGACCATCCACTTCTCAAAGAATTGGCCAGTGAAAATTTTAGCAGTGAATTACTGTCTGATATATTACTGGAAAATTTTATGAATAGCCCTGAAACATTGTCTGATACAGTGTCAGAAGATGAGCCCCTTAGGTTGGAAGGCACTCAAAATAGGACTGGGAAAGAGCTGCCTCCTCAGAGTAGAGCCAACCTTAATGGTGTGGATGTTGTTGTTGTTGTTGTTATGTGCCGTCGAGTCAGCCCTGACTCATAGCGACCCCTCCTTGGGTTTCCGA